>NW_024882410.1:0-288498 GCF_019059575.1 Amphibalanus amphitrite | reverse complement strand
TACTACCCCCTCCGGGGAGTAACACTACCCCCTCTGTACCTGGAACTCGCTGGGCGAGCAGTCCACCAGTTCCGTCTCTGCCATCGGAACAGCTGTCCCAGGCCACCGCCGTCACCACCGGAGAGTAACAGTACCCCCCCTCTACTACCCTCCGGGGAGTAACACTACCCCCTCTGTACCTGGAACGCTGGCGAGCAGTCTGCCAGTTCGGTCTCTGCCATCTGGAACAGCTGCCCAGGCTGGCCACCGCCTCGCCACCGGCTCGCAGCAGGTACTGCTGGTTCCTCTTCGTTCGGCTGGTTACCTGGAACAGAGGTGTGTGACGTCATATAGGGTAATGACGTCATAGAGGGGCGGTGATGTCATCAGGGGCGATATGTCATAGACGGGTAGTGGTGACGTCATTATAGGTCATTACCTGTCACGGAGAGACGGTGTGACGCAATGTAAGAAATGAGGCCCTTTGCTGGTCCCAGTAGGGTCCAGACGATTTTGTTCTCCTTTACAAATTTATAATCCGGCACCTGAACTATCTTAGATAGTTCTTAGCCTAAAACATGCAGTTATAGCATCGAGAGAACACATTTTATCAACTGTCACATTTAGCAGGCCAAACATATGATTTTCCTGTTGAGTGTTCTACAAGCTGGCCGGTTCTCCGGGCAGATTCTATCATCCGGGACCAGGACCAAAACTCGCAATTTCAGCATTGGTGTGACGTCATAAAGGGGTGGTGACGTCATATAGGGGCGGTGATGTCATAGACGGGTAGTGGTTAGGTGGTGGTGACGTCATTATAGGGCTGGAGGCGGTTGGAGGTAAAAGGTTTTCATGCTTCAGCAGCTGTGCAATTACTGAGTTAACTCATACCTACCAAAATTTTGCAAATGTTCAGATCAGAGCCACGCATGCAAAGTATTTGAAAAGGTAAAAAACAGCTATGAAAATAAAAAGACAACTCAAGAATGAAATTCCACTTTGATCTCCACTTCACCGCTTCACAGCAATAAGGTATAATAAATACTTTGACCAAACCTTGTATCTCTTTCCCGCGGCACTAATTCATTTTTGGCGCCTTTCATTTCCTTCTATTTTTAATCGCCGTATCATGATAATAACATTTCACTTATCGGCCTCTCCACCACCCTATTTTTAGCACTACGTCGTCTGACATCTGGCGCGACCACTCACGTTTTCCACGACCCTCAAGCACCGGCTGATCCTGGCTATACAGTCCCTCTGGTGTCTCAGTCGCTGTGGTAGACGGAGGTTGGCGCAGCTCTCCGATATCGTACCCAGCAGACGGTCCAGGCCGCCCAGTTCCCGCAGCTCCTCCTGGTGAGAGGTCGGTCAGTACTGAGGTCACATGGTGACAACGGGGCGAGCAAAGGGTGGAGACTGCCCAGCTCCCGGAGCTCCTCCTGTGAGAGGTCACAGAGGTCAGTACTGGGGTCACATGGTGACAACGGGGCGAACATAGGGTCCAGGCCGCCCAGTTCCCGCAGCTCCTCCTGTGAGAGGTCACAGAAGTCAGTACTGGGGTCACATGGTGACAATGGCGAGATACATATATCGAGTTATCCAGAATTGGAGGATCAAAAGCATGCGATAGCATGCTTTTGCATCCGGAAATTCCCATTGGGTCGTTGAAAAAAAGTTCGGCTGAACCTGTTTGTCAGTGAGTGAGTGAGTATGTGAGTGAGTTTGTCCAAGCTTTTTTGGACCTGGAGTCAAAATGGGTAGACCGATCGGGACGAAAGTGGGACCGTTTGATTCGTCTCCGGCGAGGTAAACTTTTGGTGCTGGCCTCGGTTCGCTCGGTGCTTCGTGGCACATGCTATTCCGCTTCAAAGTTTCGGTGACACGAAATTTTTGTCAAGGCTACAGGTCAACCCGAGGTCACGGGCAAAGCCATACTGGCGGGACACATCGGTAACACCTTGAACCAGTTTCCAGGGGGGTCACCGTCTGCGAGGGGTGCAGGCTGCACGTGCTGGGATCGGAAAACCGTTTTGACGTGAGGTCCTCTGGCTCAAAGAAATTTTAAGCAATCAACCTCAAAATCGGTTCAATGGTAGTCCCAGGCAAGGCCTCCAAAATAATGCACATTTCATTGGGCTATGGATCCTCCAATTCTGGCCCAAGGCAACGCACGAGCGCTGCCGGCATCTAGTTACGGAGCGAGAGAAGCGAGCGGAGTCTTACGTAGAATAACGGAAATTTCTGAGTATGAGCGGCCGGCCGGCCGGCCGGCCGTGGTCACGATTCTGCGACGCTTATATCTCAGCAACCACTTGACCGATTTACATGCGGTAATTTTTGTAGGGTAGCTTCATTCCTTCTACCAAGTATTGGACTATTCCCGATGCATGTGGGTGACCCCTTATGCACGTGCCACGTGCAAAACGAAGAGGTGTCACTTTTGTAATTGTTGCAATATCTCGGTAACTACTGGGCCGATTTCGCTGAAAGTTGGCATGTAGGTAGGCACCCACTAGGCAATGCATACCCATGTGCCAGAGTTGGGGTGCTGCTGCACGTGCGCACGTTCAGGGGTCTATTCCAGATCTCGAGAACGGCTGGACCGATTGCGCTCAAATTTGGTACACGGTTACGGAGCAGTTAGTAGGGTGCCGTGCACAAGTCATTTGGGACCCATTTTGCACGTGCGCACGTGCAGGGTGCCGCTTCCAGATCTTGAGAACGGCTGAGCCGATTGTGCTCAAATTTGGCACATCGCTAGAGACCGGTTAGAAAGGCGCCGTGCACAAGTCAGTTGGAGGTACCCCCTCGCAATTTCGCACGTGCAAGGCCCACCCTCTCGCTCGCTCCGTTAATCGCCCCAAAAGGCGTTATACTGGTTATTACGGAGCGAGCGAAGCGAGCGTAGTCTTTTCTTAGATTAACGGAAATTTCTGAGTATGAGCGGCCGGCCGTGGTCACGCTTTTGCGAGGCTTATATCTCAGCAACCACTTGACCGATTTACACGCGGCAATTTTTGTAGGGTAGCTTCATTCCTTCTACCAAGTATTGGACTATTCCCGATGCATGTGGGTGACCCCTTATGCACGTGCCACGTGCAAAACGAAGAGGTGTCCGTTTTGTAATTGTTGCAATATCTCGGTAACTACTTGGCCGATTGCGCTGAAAGTTGGCATGTAGGTAGGCACCCACTAGGCACTGCATATCCATGTGCCAGAGTTGGGGCGCTGCTGCACGTGCGCACGTGCAGGGGTCGTTTCCAGATCTCGAGAACGGCCCCACCGATTGCGCTCAAATTTGGTATACAGTTAGGGACCGGTTGGTAGGGTGCCGTGCGCAAGTCAGTTGGGACCCATTTTGCACGTGCGCACGTGCAGGGTGCCGCTTCCAGATCTCGAGAACGGCTGGGCCGATTGTGCCCAACTTTGGCACATCGCTAGAGACCGGTTAGTAGGGTGCCGTGCACAAGTCAGTTGGAGGTACCCCCTCGCAATTTCGCACGTGCAAGGCCCACCCTCTCGCTCGCTCCGTTAGTCGCCCCAAAAGGCGTTATACTGGTATTATATGCTTATATCGAGACACATGGTGCGTCGATATAAGCACGGAGTGCCTTTGCACCGCCCTGCATATCTTGTGATACTTTTTTTTTGTTCGCAATATATGATGATGATGATAATGATGATGATGATGATGACAATGGGGCGAGCGATTCCAGAGATGTAAATATATAGCATGTTCATATAGGTCACCATAGCGGTGATGTTGGCCGCCAGGGCAAATGCAGGTCAAAATGCAAGTCGCAGCTGGGGTCACCATAGAAATCAGAGGGCAATATCATGGTCAGTGGCTTAACCCTCGCCCGCACATGCCATTTTCCCATCCTAGAACGCACATGGGGGGGGGGTTGCCACCCCCCCCCCGCGCCGTTTCGTTCCTGTTGGAGATAGAGCTTAGCGGTAAAGACCAAAAAGATTCTTTGGGAAGAGACGAATCCAATGATACCCGATTTTACCTTCTCAGGTCAGTCATTGACCTTCCAGGTCAGGTCAAACTAAAAAATGTTGCTGTTTTGGGTCACCGTTGGATATCAAGTGGGCTGCTTATCATATACCGATGACGATGCCGTTTTCTGGTGCCAAGCCAGCTAGAACCTCTTTGTCACACTACCCGACCAGATTTTTGCTGCTGAGGTCATTTCAGGTCAAGTTAGGTCAAGGTCAGTTATATGTGTTTGTATGTCTGTGTGTGTCTGTGTGTATACTGATGTGTGCACCGATTGTTTATGTGTTCATATTACATGAAATCATGATCTGAGAAGCTCTTTAAAAAAAAAAATATAGTCAAAAAACTTCACAAAAAGTAAATTTAGCTTGCCTGAAACGCAATTATTTTAGATGACCTAGGTTGACCTTGACCCCGACCTTGACATCTGTACATCGTCGAACAACATGTTCCATGATAGGTTGGAGGTAACACTGGCAAAAAAAGGCCGAAATCAGGGTGTCAAAAGCTCACAAGGTCCATAGCCAACGCAAGATGTTGAGAATTGGCCATTTGGGTCATGACATGACCTGAAAAAACAAGGTCATATCTCCGAAACCAAAAGCCACAGCAACTTGAAATTTTCAGTAAAGGAACATCAAGAAAGGCTAGAGGAGCAGCTATACGAAAAATCAGGCTTCTAGCTCTAAAAATGTTGAGTGCAGAGCAGAAAGACTACCTGGTGTGTGGGGGGGGGGTGGTTGCCACCCCTGACTACCTGGTGTGTGTGTGGGGGGGGGGTGGTTGCCACCCCCCCCCCCCAGGTAGTCTTTCTGCTCTGCACTCAACATTTTTAGAGTTAGAGAGCTGATTTTTGGTATAGCTGCTCCTCTATCCTTTCTTGATGTCCACTGAAAATTTCAAGTTTCTGTGATTTTTGGTTTCGGAGATATGACCTTGTTTGTCAGGTCATGTCATGACCCAAATGGCCAATTCTCAACATCTTGCGTTTGCCATGGGCCTTGTGAGATTTTGACACCTTGATTTCGGCATTTTTTGCCAGTCTTACCTCCCACCTATCATGAAACATGTTGTTCGACGATGTACAGATGTCAAGGTCAGGGTCAAGGTCAACCTAGGTCATCTAAAATAATTGCGTTTCAGGCAAGCTAAATTTACTTTTTGTGAAGTTTTTTGACTATATTTTTTCAAGAGCTTCTCTGATCATGATTTCATGTAATGTGAACACATAAACAATCGGTGCACACATCAGTATACACACAGACACGCACAGACATACAAACACAAATCATTGACCTTTACCTAACATTGACCTGAAATGACCTCAGCAGCAAAAACCTGGTCGGGTAGAGTGACAAAGAGGTTCTAGCTGGCTAGGCACCAGAAAACGGCATCGTCATCGGTATATGATAAGCAGCGCACTTGATATCCAACGGTGACCCAAAACAGCAACATTTTTTAGTTTGACCTGACCTGGAAGGTCAATGACTGACCTGAGAAGGTAAAACTGGGTATCATTGGATTCGTCTCTTCCCAAAGAATCTTTTTGGTCTTTACTGCTAAGCTCTATCTCCAACAGGAACGAAATGGCGCGGGGGGTGGCAACCCCCCCCCCCTCCCCCATGTGCGTTCTAGGATGGGAAAATGGCATGTGCGGGCGAGGGTTAAGATAAGGATCAGAGGTCAGCATTAAAAAGTATTACATAAGTAATATAGATCAATATAGATACTAACATTACAAATATCTTAGACGACGCATACAAGAAGTCATTGTAGTGATGGTTAACACAATAATCACAAATGTCAACACGGACGTCATATTGGGGTCGTATGTTACACCAGAGGTCACGGACTCGCAGAAGTCAGCCGTTCGTACCTTGAACCAGGCACCGGCCCGCTGTGAGGTGAGGCTGAGCAGCGTTTCCATGGACAGATGGCCAGCGGTGATGTTGTCCAGGCGTAGCTGTTTGGCTTGGCCCTGCCGCTGTAGCTGAGCGCACAGCTCACGGACCTGACAGTGACAGAACGGGGAGCGGTCGGGGTCAGCTGGGCGCACAGCTCACGGACCTGACAGTAACAGAACGGGGGGGGGGGTTCAGGGTCAGCTGGGCGCACAGCTCACGGACCTGACAGTGACAGAACGGGGAGGGGGGGGGGGGGGTCAGCTGAGCGCACAGCTCACGGACCTGACAGTGACAGAACGGGGAGGGTGTTGTGATGGGGCACGTTTTCCCTCCATTTTCCCTTCATTTGGTCCTCCCTTCATTTGGACTCACCCCCCGGTCATATGGAAACAGGTAAACAATAAACAGTTCCATGGTCACCGCCATTGTGTTTTGAGGGTCATTCGCCGCTCCCGATAATTCGCCGTGACAGTACTGAACTAACCACCGGAACCGAATATGTGTAACAGAAGCCGGGTCAGGGAGGGACAGCTTAGTGAGGAGAGGGGACAGGATTGAGGAAAGGAACGGTCAGGGGTAGGGCGGGATAAAAAGAGGGTTTAAAACTATTATGCCAAAGGAGTCGGGTCACGGCACGAGTAGGGGTCAGGCCAAGTAGTGAAGGGGTCATGTCAGGGAGAAGGAAAGGTAAAGGCATGAGGGATAGTTCCGGGTCAGCCCAGGGGGGGGGGGGCAGAGCGATGATATCAGGCAGGAAAAGGGAGAGGGTGATGGGTCCAGAGGCTAGGTCAAGTAACAAAGAGGTCGCTGCAGGACTGGTTACTAAGGGGTCAGCAGAGCAGGGGTTTACATCTCTGCTTTAACTGAAATATAATACAGTCAGCAGTAACTGTAACTGCAGTAACTGCCCCTCCTCTTACTGCGTGGTAGGTATTCTTTTTTTTTCGACAAAACCGAAATTAACAGTAAGACTATGTTAGCGGTCACTGATATATCACAATATCGAGACGTGCAAGGCTCCCTCACTTTGGTTACGGTTAAGCTCATGATCGTATTTAGCGGCAAAGCACGAAAGTTTAAATTTGCCCCCAAAACAGCCTTTTGCCTTTTGGTTGTCATAATGGGCGCATGATTTGTTAAATAGGTAATAGGTACAATGGAAAAGATGGAGGGGCGCGCCTCTGCCCCTTACTATAGTCTGGCAAACCTAAGAAAGAATGGAGTTAAAGCGCCTGAATCACTTAGCACGGGTTCTGATCACTTGAAATGTATGGTTCGGAGAAATTCGTGAGAAAAGTTGTGAGAGAAAATATGCTCTCACGGTATAAATACACATGCATCAATGGCCGCTGCACTTTAACTCCGTTCTTTCTTAGGTTTGCCAGACTATAGTTCCGGTCGACTGAGGACACAGCAGCACGCACGTACCTTGGCGCGGTTTTTGCGCAGCTCGGCGTTCGAGTCGTCTGAGTCACTAGCCGTGACGTCAGAGTCCAGCAGACTCAGCATCAGCTCCAGGCTGCTCCTGAGAGCGTCGTAATATGCGCAGGAGTCAGATGATGTCATAGGGGGAGGTGGTATATGCCATGACGTGCAGCGTTACAGTGATGACCAGCAAACAGACACGGGGCAGTTATGGAGACAGGTTCGTAAAGGCAAACGACTGTAAACTTTGTGGAAAACCACTCAGTTTAGTTAAGCTTATCTATGTTAAACATAAACAAACTGAAAGACTAACAAGTCTGCTCATTGATGAATATTGAGTTTACTCGTTGCTACCAAATACCCGGAACATTAACACAACAGTTTTTAAAGATACACAATGTAACTGTATCCACTTAATCCCTCCCCCCCCCCCCCCCCCACACACACACACAGCTGGCGAGCTGCCTCCTCACATCACTTTCTTTTCCTTCCTATCTTTTCTCTCGGATCTATATTTAGTGCTTCTATCTTCTCACCCTTCTACCTTATTAGCCATCTTCTCTCCATTCTTCCCACCCAATTACTTTGTTCCTCTCCCTGTCTTCCGTTTCCCTCCTTCCCCCCCCCTCCCCCATTCTCACTTGTCCAGATCCATGTTCAGCTGATCTTCACTCAGTATAAACATCACCGCAGAAGTGCACAGCGACAAACACGGGTCGGAGGGCGCGTCAGAGAGCGCCGCAAAGAACCGGGTGACCGTGCCGTGGGCCCGCAGATGCATTCGAAACGCCGGTACCATGCACTTGCCCGCCAGTCGGGTAGCCGAGAGACACCTGTGGACAGACATGAGAGAGACATATATGGAGAGACGTCGGGGAAAGCGGGGCAAGATGGGGATGTTAAGCTTCATGCTCACGTGCTTGCCAAAAAATGGACAGCAGCCGAAGTTTGTTGCTTTCATGATGTAGTAAAGGTACTTGGGCATCTTTTCCCATATGTAGTATTAGATGCATATTATTGTTTGAAACCCAAAAACTGATTTTTAAAAACATAGCTAGATCCCCATCTTACCCCACTACCAGGGGTAAGATGGGGATGGACATGGGGTAAGATGGGGATACATTGGTATTTTTAAAAAAGGTACAGTTTCATTTATTCAAGTGCATTGCATACAAAAAGTGGACCTAGAGAACCTAACCCCGTCACGCGATGACCTGAAGGTCAGGTCAGGTCATTGAACTTTGATGACCTCGGTTCACTTATTCGAGTTGTACATGTTTGTAGGCCAGTTTTTGGAGCTGAATTCGAATCAAGCAACCATATGAACATTTACGAAGTAGTTTTGGTGCCTTCGTAACATGTTACAAAGCTGTCAGAAGCGGTTTACTACAAATACCTGGCAGGACCCCTACTGGTTGACCTGACCTGGCCTGACCCGACCTGGCCTAAATGCATGAAGACATCATCTGTGATCAAAACTAACATGATATTCGTGATCAACACCCCGAAAAACCCCATAGCAGCCACACTTTACGACGTTCTAACAGGTCCCGATTTCCCGACTTTTGGGCCATTGACCTGGCCCGGAAGGTCAACCAATGACCAAGGACCTTAAAATTGGGTATCATCGACTTCCTCTCGTCACGGGCAACACGCTCGTTTTTTTTTTTACGCGAAGCTCTAGCTTGATCAGGGGCGAAACGGCAAAGGGGGTCCAACGGACCCCCCCCCCCCCCTTTACGTTCGCGGCTGGAAAAACACCAATACGGGCGAAGGTTAACATCCACCTTGCCGCTAAAGCGGTAGGTGGTAGGTAAATTAAACACCGTAGGTAAATTATCGGCGCTAGCGCGCCACACAACCAATAGGGAAACCACTCCAGGGACAAGAGAGTGGTGATTTGGTAATGAAGAGGACGGTTCAGGTAAATGAAGAGCCATATTTGCTTCGCCATAATCCCACACACGCCCGTATGAGTGATTATCTGGTCAGAGCTTTTGCTTGCTGATTGTGAGGGGTAAGATGGGGATGTCCCCATCTTGCCCCAAAATGGAACTCCCCATCTTACCCCGGCACGTTCACAAAATGTTAAGGACGCCACACACACCAAATTGCACTATTTAGAATAAATAAAAACACACTATTGACCACCATATAAATGCACCTTAGTATACAATCATCAAGAGATTACCTTCACTCACACTGAAAACCAGGAACTCGCTTTTCCAGACCCCGTAAATTCCGATCATAAACATACGTTCTCGCATTCAAACCCATCAAAAATATTGCAGTGGTCACAGGGCCGCAATAATTTTGTTATTGTCGTTTCTGGTCTAAAGGAAGTAAATAACCCCAGTGATCCCGTTCAGTCGCCTCTGAAATTCTGTATTTCAGTACCTCCCCGTCATACCCCGCATCCCCGTCTTGCCCCGTCTTCCCCTCTATGGAGAGACGTCTATGGACAGATGAGAGACACCGGGGGACCGCCATCTTAACCCATTAACGCCCGAGCATAGAAGCAAGTATTCAAGCATACTGATTTTTTAAATTTTGTGTCGAATTCTGGCGATTAAGAAGCCCTGAAAAAAAATTAGGTCAAATTCCAAAAACTTTTAGAGACACGATACCGACCCAAAATGAGGCACCGGGCGCCAACTCCCAGCCGCCGCGCCGTCTCTCGCACGAAAACCCTGTCAACTAGTTGGCTTCAAGCCAGGACAGGGCAGTGGTCTGTAATTTTATATGAGAAAAGTGTGAAGCAAGCCTCGTCCAATGATCATAGCCCTAGCAATGCCTGTGATTGATTAATCGATGATTCATCATGTCACATTGAAACGGCACGTCTTTATACTAAAGACGATCGGTAATTGTTATTAGGTGATACATGGCAATTTACGGTCTAAACTATACGGAATAACGCAACTTAGATCGCTCGAGTTAACAATTCACCAAGGAACAAACAGTTTCCGGTGTTGACTGTGTCCTGGGAGGGGTGCGAAGAGCATCTAGAGCAAGTCCAGAAGTTACTAGGGGAGGGAAGTTAGGCATACTCCGTGAGGTCGAGTAGATAGTTACGAGGTAGGGAGGAGAATGTATCAGCCTTACCAGATGAAGGTTGAGTACGCTACCAAGCTGAGGGAAGGGAATGTTTAGCCCACTGTACGGTATCGTAAATTACGTGACGCCACAGCGTGTCAGCTGTTTCGCCGAATGAGATTGTTCCTGTCTCGCTTGAATTGCGCCAAGCATGAAAAAAAAAAACAATTTCGGAGCCTGGAGCCGCGAGTCGCGCACGTTGCAGTCGCAAGATAAGACGAAAGATCACGAAACACCCACGCAGGATAAGACGAAATATCACGTAACACCCACCTTGTCGATAAGCTGTTGGTGGGCTGGAGGGCGTCCATGATATAGTCGATGTCGTCGTTATACTCCTGGAACTCTCCAAACTCCTGGATCTGGTACGCCTTCTTCACGTTCTTGATCACCGTATAATACTGGAGATAAAGAGGAAGGGAAGGGTGTAATTAGTAAGGATTTATCGGGGATAAGGTTAGAATTGGTGACAAAGTAACATAATAGAGTTCCCATGCATTTGCTGCATCTCGCTAGGCAGGCGATGTACTAATCCTGGTGACTGGAGACGACGAAAAACAAGTGTTCAACTATGCACTTATCTGAAGTGTGAGTTACTCACAAATGAGTTGCCTTCTTCTTCCCTTCCTCCGTCAATTTCTCTCCTCAGTCACTAAAATTGTCATCTTTCCCAGCTGCCGGACATTGGTCACGTGACCACATTTTCCGTTTGACCTTGAGTTGGCACCAGATTTTGTCGGCAGATGTGGCGCAGCTTATTTTACTGCATTATTTTAGATACTAAATATTTAGACGTGTGGTGGTTAATGATACCGTGCAAATAATATTGAATCATCGGTGACATATTTATCATTGAAACTTGAATAGCATCAATAAAATACAATTTAACTATTATTACTCTTCCATTGATTTTATTGTGTTTGCAGGCATAGGTAGAATATAATCTGAAGAGCTGAGCCTGCAGCTTACAGTCGTTCTATAACTCTTATTGCATAAATCAAGGCTACTGAGGGCTGCAAATTTGTTTCACTTATCTTTAATAGCTTATACCCTACCTTCATCAACCATTATCTGTAAGAATCTTGCATCAATCATCACCAGACTTATCAGTTTTTTTTTTTACATACCTACCGCAGAGTGGGCGACTACGACTCCCTCGCCCTAATTGAGCTAGCCTCGCGGGAAAAACGAGCATGTGTGCCGTTACGGGACCGGGGACGCAGCGATTGATGCACGGTTTAAAAGTCTCAGGTCAACTGGTGGCCTCTGAGGATCAGGTCAAGTGCCCCGAGGGCCAAAATACGATTTCGAGTTTTAAGAAATAACTTTGCCAAAAAACGGCGCAGAGTCGCGATTTTAGTACCATCATGTTTGTCATGCTCCGGTGCGTCAAATGGTACACTTTTGTTTGGGTGGGGTCAACATCTGGGCCCTGTTTCACCGCCCGACGCTGCGCGCGCTGCAGCGCGCTGGAAGCTGAGGCGTACCCCTGACGTCACTCGAATGACGTTGCGTGCGATCCGTTAGCTTATGAAGTTATGATGAATCGCGTTTGGAACAGAGGTATAATTCGATTCGGTAGGTCTTCCCGAGTCCATTGGCGATTTTTTCGACTTGCTAGTTCAATTTTATCAGGAGTTATTGAAGAAAAAACTTGTGACCTTTGTGACGTCATAAATGACGTCACGCTAGGTTAAAGATGCAAAAAAGAAGCTTTGGACATTGCAAGAAGTGCATGAAATTGCGATTCCATGTGCATGAGCTAGGTTTAGATCAATCTCGGCGTCAAAATTACAGTTTCCATATTTTCCCCATTGACTTGTAATGGTGACGTCACGCGATCGGTCTGACCTCATGTGACCTCTAGGAGAAATCCGAGATATACAAGTTTTGAGACTTCTAGAGGATACTATGTCCTGTAAGTATCAGCTCGCTGTGACAGCTCCTCTGGCACCAAGGGCATTGTGAAGTTTCGGTATTTTGGGACTATTGCAGAAGTTCACGTGTGACGTCATAAGTCAGTGATCTGACCTGAGACGGAAATGCAATTGGTTTCCAAAGATGCGTATGGAAGCAAAGATAAGGTGTGCCAAATAGCAGCCCTCTAGCTATAAGGTGTTTTGAGCTATCGCCATAAGTCGTGAGTGGAGCGCTACTGACTCCTCCGGTCGACCGCTGGGGGTTAGGAGGCGTGCAGGGTATCGGAAAACCACCTGGTACTTAGCGAATTTTGCCGATAAAAATACGTTTCTTATGCCGACGTATAGCCAAAAGACCACTGAATCTCAAACCAGTCGTATCCTTGCACTAAATGGCTTGGTTTAGACACGATAGTTCTGAAAAGAAAAGGTCCCATGTATTCTCTATGGGCGCCGCGAGGCCGTTGGCACCAGAGTTTCGGGAAGTGCCCTCGCCACAACCGCACGTGCAGATTTGGTCACGTGACCAAGCGCATTTGCCGCCACTGTATTTATATACACTGTGATCTTTCCCTTGCCATTCAGACATCTACCGGGTTCTATAGCCTTGCATCTACCTCCCGCTCCCTCTACACAACCGGTTTCTTAGCTCTCCTCTAACGCTCTTATCTTACCCCGCGTTCGATGTCTCTCGGACGGCAAAGATTCTTTGCCGTCCGGCCAATCCCGTCCAAGGTCAGCGGGGACTCAGCTGCGGTTATGGAACCTGATTGGCCGGACGGCGTAGAATCTTCGCCGTCCGGGAGACATCGAACTGGATGCTGGTGGCTTAGGCTTCGTAAAGATCAAAAAGTACAGATGCATTGTTTTTGTGTTTCAGTGGAACCAACCATGGATTGGGGTGGCCTTCCGACCGTCATGGAGGACTGGTGCGCGAGTGGAGACGCAACCAGCCAAGCCAGTGCGGGTGGCAGTGTTCTAAAATTGGATATTGGTTGGGTGTGCCGATGAAGAAAAAGATCCTAGGATGAAAAAAAAGAAAGTAAATAACTGCAGTATTTTTGCAAAATGGTGTAATGCCAATTTTTATGCTAACTGATAAACCAGGATTTCATGTCAGGATCTTGACAGGGTGTGGAACAAAAGGATGTGGGTGCATCAACTGTCAAGTGACAAGTGAACTGGCTGTTGGGAATACATGAAACTCTTTTCAGAGATAAAGTAAAGTTGGTCATTCATATTTTAGGGATGAAAATACTTTCCCCATTAGGTGTGATTTGCCACCAAAAAGGCTGAAAAATGAACCACTGGCGGGTCGACAGCAGCTAGTCTCTCCCTCCCCTCCAGTCCTCACCTCCTTGGCATTTCTGTCGACCCGAACGCTAGTCACCGGCTGTTGGCTACTGTTGGGATCCGCCCCGTGCCAGGTGCTGACTCGCGTTAGACGGCTGTTCAGACTGCCTCCCGGACCGGAGGGCGGCGGGGGGTCGTCGGTAAAGTCCAGCGCCGACGCCGCCGACGGGGTGTCTAATGGAGAGAGAAGGGGTGTAATAGGAGAGTTAATGATAGAGTTTTAGACGAGTCTTTCAGAGGGGTATGAAATCGTGAGTTGATGTAGCCGTGGGGAGTCTGATGGGCGTGAAAAGATGTCAGAGGAGAATTAACGAGACGTACGTGAAATGCAGGCTAAAACTCAGCAGAGGAGGTACCTGAGAGTAAGAGGGGAGTAAGCGGGGTGTAATAGTGGACTTAATGAGGGCTGGGGGTTTATCCACGAAAGTGAAATCCAGATTCGACGTGATGGATGGGACATCGTAACTGCATATCAAGAGTGCGTCAAAGATGTGAAATCCAGTGGCGGGGGTTTACTCACAGCTAAAACGAGGGGCGTGCGCCAAAGCGGAGTTAACAAAACATTTTATATAAACTTCATACCTACGAAAATAACTTCCGTCCCCTCAGCGGGGCGGCACTCACCGTTGTTCTGCGCTGGCGCGGCGGCCGCCGGCGGCGCCGCCTCGTCTTTATCATCGGTCCATCTGTGGTTATACCTCGCCCGTGCCGCCCTACCCTGTCCGGCCCGTGTCTTAAAAATGGACCCTTTCTTGGGCTCGGACGGAGCCGCCTTCTCTGTAGCAGCGGCCGCTGTGGTGGGGGCGGAGGACCGCCCGCTGGGGGCTAACACGGGCTCAGTGCTCGCTCTAGTCATAGAGGGTACCGAGTCGGACTCCTGAGACGAACCACCAACCCCGCTGTCTGAACCAATGACACTGGCCGGGGTAGATACCGAGGCGGGAGCGGCCCGGCCAGACTCCATTAGCTCCAGTTGTCGCTCGAGGTCTTTGTACGGCTGAGGGCTGTTGGGCCCGCTGACCGCAGGGGCAGCAGGGGAGGGGCGCGTCTCCTGTGTTCGCTGGTACCGGCCCAGGTCCTTGATGCCTGTGAGAGAGAGAGAGAGAGAGAGAGAGAGAGAGAGAGAGAGAGAGAGAGAGAGAGAGAGAGAAAGAGAGAGAGAGAGAGAGAGAGAGAGAGAGAGAGAGAGAGAGAGAGAGAGAGAGAGAGAGAGAGAGGTGAGCAAACGTTAGATAACCGATAATATACGGGAGCATCGACTGTTTCATAAAATACCCGTAACCGCGTAGGATGATCCACAGGATCAAACACCACTGTGTATAATCTCTTCATGTACGCTATATGACAATTAGGGTACACAGCAGCTTACTTAGCAGTGTTGACAGCTTTGAGTTTTAGTAATAGGCTTTAAGCCTAAAACATACTCTTTCCGCAGTCAGGAAATCGCATGCGAGAGCCTATTCAAATACATACATGGAAGCACGCTCGCATCAATCGCACGCACCTCCCGCAAGCGATTGATGCGAGAAGAATTACAATGTATTTGAAAAGGCTCTCGCACGCGATTTCCTGAACGCGGAAAGACTCTGTTTCAGCCTTTAGGCAGACCAAGTCCATGAATATTGAGATCGCTTAAGGTCTGCCAGCTCAATCACACAACGTCATCCACTCAGATCCATCATCCTAACATTATCACCTCACACAAACACGCATCAACTTATCACTTCCCTACCACAACCTTCACCACTAAAATCTTCTTTCTAACACAACTACCACTCTCATCCACGTATCCCACTTTTTCCCTCACAAACTCACAGTCCTAATGCTCACATTAACACTATAACTCTCTATCAGGGGTACGCCCCGGTTTCTCTTCAGCAAATGTGAACACCGTGGATGACTGTCGACACTTTCTGTTTCCGCGAGCGACATCCATGAGCTAGCAGCTACCGACCAATCGCCGTTCAGCAATGCTCAACGCTGATTGGCCCGGCGCTCGTGACGAAAAGGAAAGGGATCACGGTTATTTCATATGGCTTCTTATTGACTTTTGGCTTAGAGCAAGGTTTCCTTCCGGTTTCATGGTGTTTTGGGCCAAGTTTGGGGTGACATTTATTCGTGATGACCGTTGGTTATTAACCACACCGTATAACCATGATTTCTCTATATCATTTACGGTGTAATGTCGACTGAAAAGGACGTAGCTTCATGGCACGGATCGATGCCGACGTGGGGTGTCAAACGCCGGCGTATGGTAATCAGGAGACGGCGCTGGCCAGTCAAGGGTCCTTAGGTGCCGAGGGGCTGTCAGAGGCCGGCGTGGGTCCATCATGGCCCCTGATGGGCCAACGCCGGCTCTTGATGGCCCCTGATGGACCTCAATGGGCCTAAAGGGCCCCTGATGGACTTTCACCGGACAGTGCTAGGCCTCCATTGAAACCTGGTGGGCCTAAGCCAATCGGTTATGCCGTCTCACACAATCCTACACCGGTGTACTTAATCCCACTGAAAGCTCTAACTTCATACAACCTTCCACAGAGGGAGAAGTCCTGCTCCCCGTGTAACTCTCAAAACTTTACTTACACAGACTCTTCCCCTGCTACTCGTATCTCACACACGCACAAACGCGCACACAGACCCTCCCCCTCCCACTTTTCTCTAACTCTCACCCAGCCTCACACCCTTTCTCATTCTCACCAGGTTCCCCCACCTGCTCACCTTTTCTGTACACCCTCGATGTGGGCTCCTCTGCTGCCGGGGCCGCCGGGGCCGCCACAGGAGCCGGCGTCGGTGTCTCACCGAACAGATTACTCAGCTCCCTCTCCAGATCCGCAGCGGGTTGTCTGGTGCTCAGATTTACCGGCTCGGAGCCCTGATCACTGATTGCAGGTAACGGAGCCGGCGGCGCTGCCGGAGCAGCGGCAGGGCTGGGAGTCGGGTTTGGTAGCTGAGTTGTAGGTTGACTTGTAGGCTGAGAAGAAGACCGCGTCTGCCGCACCTCTGGTTGTGGCGCGGCTTGTGGCGGCTGATATCCCGTTACCGGCGGCGCTGGGACTTCAGGACGTTTTGACTCTACAGCTGCTGGAGCAGTCGAAGCCACCGCCGCTGCAGCTGTGGAAGCCAATGTTGCACCCGTCGGTGTCGGGTGCTGGACCAGGGTTGGCGCTGGCGTCAGAACTGGCATTTTGGTCGGTGACGGAGCAGCCGAGGGCTTTGTCGACACACCTTGCCTCCGTGTCTCTCGAGTTGTCGGCTGCGTCGGAGGCGGCGATGGCGGTGAAGGCGGCGTCGGTGGCGGCGGAGGAGAGGGCTCCGACGGGGGCATCTCCGCTTCAGGAGACTCCACACCATTCGGAGGAACCTCCGCACCTGAGACAGGGGACTCCACTGGAGGAGGAGCTGGGTCCGAAACTGGCGTGGTATCCTCCGAGACAGGCTCCAGCTCTGGCACTGTAGCCGGCGCAGTAGCCGGAACAGCAGGGGCGGGCGCGGAGGACAGGTCCCCGGACGATGGCCGACGTTTCTGTCCTCTCCTTCCCCGCACGGGAAGCGCCACCAGCTCCTCATCCTCCTCCTCCACATAGACCGACTTGGCCACTTTCTGCCGCGCCTCCACCGCCGCGGCCCGTCTGGTGCGTCGCACCGGTCGGCCGCCGATCTCATCCTCGTCGCCAGTGCCGGCAGGCGGAGCGGGGTCCGCCGCCGGCGACGGAGGGTCCGGAGAGACGACGCGAGGCGGGGGAGGCGATTTGTACCTGAGGGAAAAGGTGGGTGGGTGTTAGACAGATGTCATAGGGGCGACTGGTAAACAGTTAAGTATCGTGTGTATTATTGTGCAGTTGCCACCATGAAGCACATCAACATTTTATAGCAATCATGAGTTTGGTTTCCAAGAGCTGCATTGGAAACAAATAATTCGTTCACATGTGGTCTATACCTTGCGTCTCCAATTGACTATGGTGTCAGTTTTTACCAAGAAATATTTCATGGCGGAGAAATCTGTATTTGTCGATAAAGACGAACTCTGGGATTTCCTTACACATACGAAACAAACTAAAAGAAACTCCGAGCGTAAATCCACTTTAGACCGCTTATATTCACGTTGCATATCCTTTCACTGTCATCACATCCTTCCAAGTAACTTCTCTCAATTTTTCCTAATGTTTCTTCCAGAACCCTCACCACTTTTCTTCCAAAACGTTCTTGCGTGACAAATCTGGCATGTTTTATGGATCACTGTTGGGTCTCACTGACAAAGGGCATGCAAACCGATACGATCTACACCGATTACTCTTCCGCTTTTACAAGTGTTAGTCATAGGCTACTTTTACACAAGCTTAGGCACTCTTTTAATATCACCGGTCTTGCATATAGCTGGATTGATTCTTACCTCAGCCACCGCTATCAGCGGGTCATTCTGGATGGCAAGCACTCGGACTGGATCCCAGTGCAATCTGGAGTTCCGGAAGGCAGCATTCTCGGTCCGATTCTCTTCACATGCTATGTAGCTGACCTTCCGTCTCAACTTCAGACCAGCTCACTGTCATATGCTGATGATGTCAAAATTTTCCACAGAATTCAATGTCCAGCGGACGTCAAATCTCTTCAGGCTGATCTAAGCCGTCTTAGTGACTGGTCAAAAACATGGCATCTTAGGCTCAATCCGGCTAAATGCAAGACCATCACCTTTACTTTACGTACATCTCCCATCGCATCATCATACTTTTTAGATGGTCACGAACTCGAGCGGTGTACGGAGATCAGAGATCTGGGTGTGATCCTGGACTCCAGGCTAACATTTGGCGCGCATGTTGACGCCTGTGTGAGCAAGGCCAACCGCATGCTAGGTCTACTTATGCGCAGCATGCAGGTCTCACACCGTACCCGGCTGCCGTACTTCGATCACCGGGCAGTCATGGCGGCGTACAATGCCCATGTCAGATCGGTTGTGGAATACGCGAGTGTCGTCTGGAGTGGCGCAGCACCTACTCACCTTGCGAGATTGGAGAGACTGCAACACCGTTACCTGATGTGGTTAGGCGCCAAGACACATAGCCGGTGCTCGATGGACTATGAGTCTCTCCTCCAACATTTTCACTGTATGTCCATCAAAGCTAGACTTGTTCAGACCGACCTGAAGTTCATACGCTCTGTGTTTGCCGGCCGACTGGACTGTGGGCTACTTGTGACTATGTTTTCGCTGCGTGTTCCTGGCCGGCGCTCTAGGCAGACGGGCTTGTTCAACGAACCTTTTGGACGGGTTGATACGGTGAAGAACGGCCTCGGCGTACGAGTCCCGAAACTAGTGAATGAGTTCCTGAACAAATATCCAGACGAGGATTTCTTTCAGCCTAGTCCCCACTGCACCGCGCGCATCCGTGCCTACGCTCGAGGCCTTGGTACTTGTATGACGTAGTCACGTAGGCTGCTATTGTTTGCATTACTTTTATCTTTTGCATTTTTTACAGATCATGTGTCATTTTATTGTTCCTTTTTTATTGTATCTCAGTGTTTTGGCCTTTTGCCACTTTTATACGAGCTATTGCTGTCTTAAAGTATCCCGCGGCTTTTTGTCTGTGGTGGGTATAGGCATATGCATGTGCGTAGGCAGGTGTGATGAAATAGTGTGTCTTGTGTGTGTGCGTGTGTGCGTGTGCGTGTTTATATTTTACTTTGACCTCAGCCGTCATTGGGTTTTGCCTGTGGCTGACAATGCCTAATAAACAATAAACAATAAACTAAAGTCATGCTGCATTTTTTCACCCGTCCTCCTCCCAACACATCCTCTTCCTACCAAACCCTGGCCCATGACCCCTCTAGCCCGCTATTCTTACTCCCCCCTCATGACTCCCCTCTCAATTCTCACGACTCACCCACTCTCTCCCCTCAATCCTCACCTGGCTGCCTTGGTCGGCTGCGGCGGCGCCGGCGCGGCGGGCGGGCGCCGCCTCCTGGCGCCGCCGCCGCCACTGCCATCTGGTGGTGACCCGCTCACCGCCGTCAGGTCACCCGTGTCCTTGTCACGGGAGATGCGCAGCTTCAGAGGAGGCATACGGGGCGCCTGGGGAGGGAGGTAAGGCGGGTCATAGCAGGGCATAGTACCTATGCATGATAAGTAAAATACATAAACGACACACCGTTTATGGTGTTGTAAATATGTCAGATACCTATGGTGAGTCATGAAACTTGACAGGTTGCACTGACGAAGACGCCTTGTCGTTGAAACGTCTGCGAAATATAGATATACACCGTTCCGTGCTTCTATCCTCAGGATACTGAAATCCTTCTCCTCCACGCCGCGACCCCCCTCCGGGCTGGACAGGCAACTTTATCTCATGCGGGCTGCTCCCTTGGAGCAGCACCGCTGCTCCTGAGGGAGCGCACCCCGTAGCCGGGTGCAGTGAGTGCCTTGGGGCTGGGTGGCCTGTCCTTTGGACGGGCTCAGCCCCGGCGACTCACTAGGGTGAGTCCAATGTCAGACCAATGTCTCCCCCTAATTCCTACCATCCTTCCGGCTCTGCAATGGTCTTGTCGACCGAAATGGCCTAACCCAACAAAAAAAAAAAATATAGATATAAAGATTTGAATTGCACTGTTTTGTCGTTTGTGGACTTGAAACAATGTCTTCTTACCAACTAACGGGTAAATCATGGTGGCGTGAGACATGCTAGGTGAATTACAGTCGCAATATGAGAAACGCCTGGTAAATACTGTAAAGATTCGTGAGACACGAATTTTTCCTAAGATAAATAAGCAAGACAAAGCAGCCTGTGCAACAGCACGTATGATATACTAGGCACGGTAAATGATATGACATCATTCATCAATCAGATTCATGAATCACGTTACGAAGGTAAAAAGTCATGTAGCAGGACAAGAAAGACAGTCAAGCAAGCAAGACATGTAGCAGTTGAAGTTTTATCGGGATGTGTTAACGTAGGTAACAAAAGAAAATGAGTCGAGCCTTATGTCATACTTACATGACATTTCAACCTGCGATTGTCATGACATACTTCTGCCAAGTGACCAAAATATTGACACATCCAAAGCCGTCACGTGTTCAGCTCAATGTAAGCCGATATTCTAGATGAGAAACACGCCGACAAACAATACCAACTCAGAACGCTGACCAAGCAACGGTTATGACGAATGTAGGTCTCTGGGTGTCAGCAAAACAGTGGTCATTCATGTTATTCAAGCTGACAACGAGTAGTCATCCTCAGACGTGGAGAAGTGGGTGGGGTAAGGGCAGGGGTAGGTGGTATATTACTGGGAAGGCTAGCCGGAATCTGTCGCGGATTAGAGGGGGAGAGTGAGGGAGAGAGAGAGAGAGAGAGAGAGAGAGAGAGAGAGAGAGAGAGAGAGAGAGAGAGAGAGAGAGAGAGAGAGAGAGAGAGAGAGAGAGAGAGAGAGAGAGAGCTTGAAGACACTGACCTAGGGTCATGAAATTAACACACAATAGTTCCCCACCGCCCCCACCTACCCTCCAAATTTCTTCTTTTTAGCTTCTATAGGAGCCGAGATCTTAAGGGGGGCGACATTCGCCGCTTCCCCCCTTCCACTGGGCTTAGTTCTCGCAAACTATCCACTGCGCGTGTTAACTGACCTGCGGCGCTGCCGGGGGCTCCCTGGGGCTCAGAGAGTTTGCTCGATTGGTGGTTGTATCCCTCAACGGCTGGGGCAGGGCCGGAGAACTGAAGAACTTCTTACTCTCCAGCTCATCCTGACAGGAGAGAAACAGGTGTGAGACTGACGAGACTGACGTAAAACACGTGAGACAGGCATGAGACGCGAGTCAGGCAGACAAGAGAGACGACTGAGACAGGCGTGAGGTATGTCAGAGGCAGACGTGAGACACGACAAAGACACAATAGGGTTATGAGTAAGCACACGTAAGTTAACTGTGGAAACACAAAGTATCACACAAAGACTGGACACAGACGTTAGACAAAGAGTGAGGAAAGCGAGATACGTAAGTGAGACAGGGGCGAGGCGTGGGTGAGGAAAGCCAGAGTTTACGGCCAGGAAGACGTGAGGAAACAGTGAGACCATCGTGAGATGCATACGCGTGAAAATAAAGAAACGATACAATTACGGAGACGCTTCCACATCAGACAACGGACGGACAGCTGATGAAGAAAGCGAATACGAACCAGATCGGAGGGATTGGACGTGTTCTATTCACCATGGAACATGCCTTTAGATAGGACGTCACCTTTTCATTACAGAGAGCGCGACCAGAATCGAACCCGCGACCCTCGGCACCCACCTTATCGTCATGGAGCGCGGCAGGGGGCGGCGCCGGCGGCTGAGGCACCGGACGGGTCATAGGCAGCTGACGGCGCGCGTCCGTGACAGCTGGACCAGTCGCCGGGGGCGCATTGCGCGATTTGAAAAACTTCTTCACCTGAAACAACATGGGTTAAGAGAGCATATTGTCAAAGGGAGCAGCAAGCTTGACATCGTACATGGCAAGCATAGCGCAAAAGAAACGCTTGGAATTACGACCCGGGGTCTCAATATCGCTCTTGCCATACAACCAAGATATCTCATCGGAGACTAGGCATCATTCTCAACTTCCTCATGAACAGTGCTTCCACAAAATTCATCTCAATACACGCTCAAAGGTTCTCAACAGCGACCACAGATGGTTCTCACCTTTCTCACGGGAGCTGCGCCGGGCGTGTTGCTCTCAAACGAGAACGGATCGGCTGGCGGGGCCGCCGGTGAGCGGCCCGCCCGGGCGTCTGACGAACTGCCATCGTGGGAAGAGCCTGCCGGGGACCCAGCGCAAGAGTCAGTACGGCAAGTCGCCACAGGACAGTCCTTACAGCAAGTTGTGGCACAAAGTTGTTGCGGGAAGCTCAATCCTTAAAACAAAACAAAAAAAAAACTTTTGAGAGGCTCTAGTAAATGCACTATGTACAGTCCACAGCAGAAGTAATGTGCGGTTTCAGTCATGGGTATGTTCTGCTTCTGAAGCTTAGGAACGATTAGCCAGACTACAATGAAACTTTGAATGTAGCTTACATGTATGGTCACCCTTGCAGCTGCAACTTTATCTATTGACGTCCTCTTTTCAATCACTCCGCATGAAAAAATCGCCAGTCAACTCAAAGCCATCCGTTCAGATTGGTAAAATCGCACATTACTTTAGCGGTGGACTGTACAAACACGGGGCCATAGCGGGCCAGAGATACCCCGGTCGGGATCGTGCCTTTTGCTGTACTGAAACGCCATTGGAGGATTGGGGGGTCGCTTGGGATGTTCCAGCCGATCGGTTGGGGAACGCTAGGGGATCGATCAAGAAACGATTGGGAGATCCCAACAATTTGTCTCAATCCCCAAGCAAGACTGGGATTTCCTGGGCGGTCACCTGGGGAAAACCTGGGGTAACCCGCTTGGGATCGGAGCGACATTGCTGCCTGGGCCCTGTTTCACTGCCCGACGCTGCGCGCGCTACAGCGCGCTGGGAGCTGAGGCATACCCCTGACGTCACTCGAATGACGTTGCGTGCGATCAGTTAGCTTATGATGGTCGCGTTTGGAACAGAGATCATGAGGAACCAAGTACAGAGAGAACAGAGGTTTGAGTGCGAATGCTGCTAGCGTGTTGATGGTGCTGGCGCTGGGGTGCTAGCGCTTTACGATGACGTCCTAGCGTAGCGTCAGAGTGGAGTTTGTTGATATTGCCATGGAAACCCAACGCGCCGACGCGCGCAGCGCTCTGCCGTGAAACACCGCCCCGGAGCCACTCACCATTGACGATGCTGGAGCGGATGGACGTGAAGCTGGTGACTCCCCACTTGCCGAGTGTGCCGGCAGACTTGGCGGCGGTGGGCTTCCTGTCTGACACGCCTCCCGCGTCAAACTGGATGCTGGCAGTGTGGGCCGCCGCCGGCCGTTTGTGGGAGTAGCGCGGCATCGCCGGCGCCGAGGAGCCCGCCGCAGGGAGGCCGGCAGAAGCGGCAGAGAGGTGAACGTTGGTTAGGGTGATGGCAGGTGAAGGCTATCCGGCCATTATGGAACCTGAAAAAGACAAACATTATATTGTTCTAAAAAGAATTAAGAAAGTGGTGAGCTTTTCATGGAACTAGGATTGATTCACAAGCTGAATTATTTGAAATGATTTATGAAAAAGATTTAAAAAAAAGAGAGAAAAGAAAGGGAAAGAGCTATTTAATCATTTTCCAGTGAAATCTCCCTTTTGGACCCAAAGTTCTATATTGAATAAAAATCCATACCATTGGTCAATTGTCATAAACCATTTATCAACCTAGATTGATAATGGTTGTAGTGTCAACATTGTGTATGTGTAGTACAATGAATCGTGTCAACATTGCTTATTCAATTATTTACTAAAAAAAAAAAACGGGTGGTGTTTCACTGGACACAGCTACCCCGCTGATATCGCATTTCGTGAGCTGACACTTGACAGCATTGTGGCAGTGGTGGAGATACAAGTTTGTCAATGTCTCCATGGAAACCCACTGCTGGCAGTGGTCGTATAACAGGGCCAGGTATGAGGTACCTACACTACAGGCAGAAAAACAAAACCTTAACTAGCCAGACCTAACCTTATCTAACATAACCTAACCGTACATCACTCAGCATGTGGTATGGTGAAAATTAGAAATGTTTCGTGTAAAAAGTATTGCAAGCATTGCTGTTGTTGAGGGAATAGCATCAGTGCTCCTCTCGCTTCCATCTACCGCAAGTCATTAGATGAAGGATGTGTTCCCCACGACTGGACACTTGCCACAGGTGTGCCCATCTTCAAAAAAGGAGACAGAAGACGACCAGAGAACTATCGTCCAATTAGCTTAACTGCAGTGACGTGCAAGGTCATGGAGTCGCTGATAAGGGACCAATTGATGGCATACCTCACCTCGAATGGACTGTTGTCGCGTCACCAGCATGGTTTTCGCCCACACCGATCCTGCACGACTCAGCTACTGGAAGTCTTGGATGACTGGAGCCGTGCGATTGAAGACGGGAGCCCGGTCGACGTCATATATCTGGACTTCAGAAAAGCTTTCGATTCCGTCCCTCACGAACGCCTACTCGTCAAACTGAGAGCATACGGTGTGACTGGACACCTCCTTGAGTGGATAAGGTCATTTCTATCCAATCGGCAACAACGAGTCGTCGTGCAAGGTTGTCAATCCACCTGGTCTCCTGTCACCAGCGGGGTGCCACAGGGTTCTGTACTAGGGCCCCTTCTGTTCCTTGTATATATTAACGACATCCCCGACGCGGTGAGGTCCTGCATCAAGATTTTTGCTGATGACACGAAGTCGTACCGCAGCATTGATACTCCCAGTGATGCATCCCTGCTCCAGCTCGACATTGATGCTCTCACCACCTGATCCAAGAAGTGGCAGCTTGCGTTCAACCAGAGCAAGTGTGCTTCCTTGAACGTCGGGGCCAAGAACTCTGGTTACTCCTACTCTATGAACGGTGTCTGCCTCGCCTCCACCTCAGCTGAGAGAGATCTGGGTGTCATCATCGATCCCGAGCTGAAGTTCAGGAGGCAGGCTTCCTCAGCTGTATCAAAGGCTTCACAGATTCTGTCTCTGATCTGTCATTCTCGAATCTGGACGAGATCACCCTGCCGATTTTGTTCAAGGCATTTGTCAGGCCCCACCTTGAATACGGTAACCTCATATGGGGCCCATTCAATCGGTTTAGGTTTAGGTTTAGGTTTATGTAGTGGGTTAGGTTTAGACACAGTCTATTCAGGACCCACATCATACTGGTTTGGGACAAGATGACAGGTCAGGGTGCAGCAGCCCGATGTCGGTCCAGCAGATTTTTGAAGTGGTTTGTAGATGTTGCAGCCACAACTTCCTCTGGTAAACTGTTCCAGGCAGTAACCACTCTGTTTGCAAAAAATTTGGCCCGTGCTTGACTGCTGCATCTTCTTTTTGCGAGCTTTAGGTGGTGCCCCCTTGTCCTGTCATCAAAGTTCCTCTCGAAAAACTGGTTTGGATCGACAGCGAGTTTACCTGTTAGGATCTTGTAAGCTTCTATCAAATCACCCCTGCTGAGTCTCTCTTCAATGGTAGGTAGTTCCAGCCTTTCCAGTCGTTGATGGTATGGAAGATGTTTGATTTCACGAACCAGTTTCGAAGCACGCCGTTGGACTTTCTCTAAGGCTTTAAGATCTTGAATTAAATGGGGTCCGACAGCACTCAGGCAGTAGTCAAGATGAGGGCGCACATAGGATGTGTACAATGGCTTAAAGTTGTTCATGTTGAGGCTAGCAAAAGCAATTTTCAGTAATCTTAATGCTGAAGAAGCTTTATTTGCTGCTTGATAACAGTGTTCAGTTGCTTTGAGGGAGCTTGTGGTTATCACGCCAAGATCACGCTCCAGGGTAGTTGCTTTAAGTTCTCTATTCAAACCATTCTCTGTCATGTAATACCGGTTATGTTGGTTTGACAAACCACAATGCATTATCTTGCACTTGGCAACATTGAACCTCAGTAGCCATTTCAGTGACCACGCACACAGAGCTTGTAGGTCGGCCTGCAGTGCAGCTACGTCATCATCATGTCGGATTGGTCGATACACTTTGGCGTCGTCAGCGAACATTTTTATGCTACTTTTGATCTCTGTTGGCAACTCATTGACATAAACTAAAAACAATGTTGGACCCAAAACAGAACCCTGTGGTACGCCACTTTTTATATCCACTGAGTTCGAAGTACTATTTCCTATAGTCACATGTTGTCGGCGGTTGTGCAGAAAGTCACAAATCCAGTCTAACAGTCTTCCTCGTATTCCATAGCCATACAATTTCTTCTTTAGCCTTCTATGCGGTACGGTATCAAACGCTTTCTGAAAATCCAAGTATGCTATGTCCAAAGCATGTCCGTCATCCAATGTTTTGGTCCATTCTTCCATTGCTTCAATCAAGTTGGTTTGGCATGATCTTCTCTTTGTAAAACCATGCTGGTGTTTTGAGATCAGGTCATGGTCATCCAGGTGTTCAACAATGCGTTTTCTAACTATTCTCTCCAAAACTTTACATGGTTGACTTGTTAAACTGATGGGTCTATAATTTCCTGGGGCTTTTTTTGACCCTTTCTTGAATAGCGGCGTTACCCTTGCTTCCTTCCAATCAACTGGTAGCTTGCCCAAGTCCAAGGTTTTCTGAAAGAGGCATTTCAGTGGTCCAGCCATTTGATCTGCACACATTTTCATTACACTGTTGGGTATGCCATCTGGTCCTGCCGACTTGTTGATATCTAGGGCTTCTAATTCCCTGTGAACTTCTTGTAGTGTTAGTTCGATATGCTCCAGGATATTTTCGTCCTGTACACGAGCTGGGAATTCTGGAACTTCAGAATCGTCTTCTTCAACAAATACACTTTGGAAGAACTTGTTTAACACTTCGGCTGCTTCCATGTCACTCTGTGTCAATGTACCGTTTTCAGTTGTAAGTGGTCCAACCTTTGGCTTCAATTTCTGTTGTGACCTTATGTACCTTGATATACTACTTGGGTCTTGTTTTGCATGTTCAGCAATCTTGGTTTCGTGCTGACACCTTGCTAGTCTAATAAGACTAGTTGTCTTGTTTCTCTGCACTGTGTATCTCTTGTAGTCCTCTGTAGCTTTAGTCCTTCTGTACTCTTTCCACAAGCTGTACTTTAACTTTACAGCCGCTTCAAGCCGTTTAGTCCACCACGGACTACGAGGTATGGTGTTCTTTTGATGTGACAAGGGTACATGTTGTTCAATGCTGATATTGACAATATCCTTTATCTTGCTCCAAGTTTGCTCTACTCCCATGTTTTCAAGAGTTGACCAGTCTATTTGACTAAGGTCATCAGACATTTGAGCATAATTACCTTTCTTAAAGTTTCTACGGGTTGGTTTGTCTTGGTTCATTCTGTTTGGTCCCTTGCTAATGTAGACGTATTCCCATGTGATAACACAGTGATCACTTTTACCCAGTGGGTCAGATCCCACAATGCTTTCAATGGTATTTTCTTCATTTGCAAATACTAGATCTAGCAAGGACGGTTCATTTCCTTCTTTGAAGCGGGTGGGAAAGTTGACACATTGTAACCAGAACAAGTCATTGACAGCATCAAAAAATCTTTCTTGACTTGATCCCTCAGAACCATCAACTGAGCCAGTATCCCAATCAATCTGCGGGTAGTTAAAATCACCCATTACTAATATATGCTTGGTTCGTGTTGAAGGAGTTTGCTTCAATAAATGGTTTAATCCTTCATTGTACTCAACAGAACTGGCTGGTGGCCTGTAGCAGACACCCACTAACAGTTTTTCTTTGGATGACAATTTGACATAACACCAAACAGACTCTATATTGGGACTGCTCAGCTCTGGGCAATCTGACACCTCCAGGTCACTTTTAACAAAGAGCATGACACCTCCTCCTTTTTGATCTTCTTCTCTGTCATATCTGTAGGCAGGGTGATAGCCTTGTAGAACAATTTCATCTTTTGTCCACACTTCCGTAATCCCTATTACATCTGGTTTGCGTTCATCAATACGCAGTCTCAACTCACTCAACTTGTTTTTAAGACTATTGGCATTTGTGTACATACATTTTAAAAACCTTCTATCTTGGTTCTGCTTCGCGCTAGCGAGGGACGACCTTGCCTCGAAAGATTTTGTGGGTTGTTTTTCCTTTTTGCTCCAGTTCCATCCTCAACTTTTTTTGAGTTTCACGATCTTCAGGCGAGAGGTCCCTGGTCAGGTAAACATTCAGGAAGCCCACTTCTCTCAACTTTGTTCTCTTCCTGATCAACTCATTAACAATTTCTCTGTCTTTCACTTTCACCAGCATCAGCCGCTTCCGTGCATTCATTCCTTCATTTTCATTGTTCTCAGGTTTTTTCCCTAGTCTGTAGATGTTGACTATTTCTACATCCTGTTTGCCTGTCAGTGAAGTCACTAATCTTTGAAATATTTCTGTGTCATGATGTTTTCTTTGCTCTGGATTGTCAGACTGGCTTTCTTCTATGTTGTGCAGCAGTATGTTCCTTTCTCGAGCATCCTGTTCTGCCTTGTTTTCAACTATCTTCTGCAGATTTTTGGCACTCGTTTTCAGTTCTGCTGTGTATTCTGGCAGTTTCTGCACCACATTAACCTGTTCCTTGATCGATTTTTCAACCCGCTCCTGTTGTTCTTTCACGCGCATCATTACGTTGTTTTCTAGTGCTTGGAGTTTTTGTTCTATCTCCTTTTTGAACTTGGCGTCGCTCAGTGCCTGCGTAATTTTGTTCTCAATGTTCTCCATGCCCTCACGGAACTCTTTTCTCAGTTCAGCGATGGGTATAATGTTTGGTCTACACTCCATACACACCCATAGGAAGTCGAACTCGGACAGAGCCCTAAATTCCTTGTCGGATAGCTTCTGACACTTAGGATGGTACCACTGCCTACAAGCATCACACATAATACTATCATCCTTAGCCAAGATTTTCAGCCCACATTGCTTGGGTCCCCCCTTGCACACATACCTTTCTTTCTTCTTTTTCCCACTTGGTGACCAACCACTCACTTTTCCTCCACCCAGATCAACATCTTCATCACTTTCCTGGCTAGAATCACTCGCACTGGACACATCCTGCGGTCCATGCCCTCCAGTTTTGTCTCGGGATGTTTTGGCGCTTTCTTCTTCTTTTTTATCGGCACCTTCCTTACCAACTTGCTGCTGGCTGCTAGTTGACACGTAACGCCCCCTAGTGGTAGGTGCTTTTGAACTCATGATGGATGATTTCTATAACCTTTTTACTTTTCTTCTTTGAATAGCTTAACACTTCACTCAATCAATTTGAATAACTTGACACTTCACTCAATCAATCAGAGCTCCCATGCTCACAACTGCTGACCTTCACCGGGCTCAGGAAGAATGGGACAGAACGAGCTTGTGCAGACATCAAGCTTGTGGAGCGAGTCCAGCGGCGCGCTACTCGATTAGTGTCCGGCATCAGGAGCAAACCATATACTGAGAGACTGAAATGCCTGAAGCTTCCTTCACTGCTCCACCGAAGACGCTGTGGTGACATGATTGGAATGTACCAGCTGCTGCATAACGAGATCGATATCGAATCGGACAAGTTTGTCAAGCCTGCGTCCATGAGGTCCAACCGTGGCCATCCCTGGAAGCTGTACAAACCACATGCCAAGTCACGAGCCAGAAGACAACTATTCACTATTCGAGCGCTCAACGACTGGAACTCCCTCCCTGCAACAGTTGTCCAGGCCCCATCCCTCAATGCCTTCAAATCCAGACTTGACAAGCATTGGGCCAATCTGATGTACCTGACTCCTACTCACGACTAGAGATGACCACCAGTCACGAGCTCGACGAGAGCGAGACCTACAGGCGAGTTGCCTTTCAAAATTCCCGATAGTGTAAGGTGTAAGGTAGGAAGAGTAGCCTTGTGACCCTGGCATCAAACACCTGGGCCCTGTTCGCATCAAACACCTGATGTGTAGCGTCACTTCTCAAACTAAGAGGGTATTCTTTTCTTTCATGTTTATATTTCGTCAATTACTCCAGTTTTCAGAGGGTACAAAAGTAGGGCTTTAGGTTGAAGGTTAGGTTAGGTTTCTTTGGGTAAAGAGCCTCTCCTATGATTGCAAAACCTTTGTGTGATGTCTGCTCTGCAAATATCCAAAAATGATTAGAAACCACTGACCATGCCATTTACTAAGGTTGGAGGTTCAAACAATCATTGACTCATAAAAAGCAGGTCTACCACAAGCAGAAATAACAACACCTAATCTAAATTGACCTTATCCTACCTAACGTAACCTCACCTTACTTGGATCAATTGGTGGGGTTAGGTGTTACATATATATATCTTTTGTGTAAAATTATCATTAAAATTGATAAATGATGTTGCTTAACAAGCTTGGAAGGATGTGTCAGTCCTGTTGAAGTGTCTGCGGCCATGGCGGCTACCGCGGGCAATCAGGCGGGGCTTAGCTATCAAGCCAAAATCAGGTATAAGACAGACAGCTGTTGCCGCCATCCTGATTGGCCCGTTAGCTAAGCCCCACCTTTTTTACCATAAGAGCCACAGCGGCCACAGACACTTGATTTAAACAGGGGCCCTGTTCGGTCGCTGTTTTTATATCAGCGTGCTGTCGGTTTTCCCCATATAAGGAAATTATTGCTGGCGCAGCTTGGCCTCTCATTGGTTCAACGAATAGACCACTTGAATTCGACCAATGAGGAGCCAAGAAGCAGCAGCATGGTCGCAGCCTGCTGATAAATAAACGGGGCGCGAACAGAGCTAGGGCCCTTTCTTGTCATGTTAGGTATTTTGCCTATTTGACCAGTTTTTAAAGGGTGCAAAAAAGAGGAAATGACCTGGGGAAATCATTACTTTTCCCATCAAGGAAAAAACAGCCATCCATTGAATAAACAAATAATCAGGCTCATGGGGACATTTGAACTTCGAACTGAAAGATAACACAGAAAAGAAACTAAACAATCAAGACTGAGATCAAATTGAAGTGGGTATCACCATCAACAAAACACGTACCTTTGAGCGAGATATCAGATAAAGGACTAATTACTGTAACTAGTGGGGTACCAATCAAGACCTTTTCATGTGTTCGCACAGAAACAATACACTGAGTCGCAAAAATGCATTCAAAAACTGCACATTTCCATTATTTTACACCATAAACACAGCCGCCCCGACGCAAATACTACGCTATTTCACAAACGCCTAAAAGCGTCACAAATGTCAAAAGAGTCAGAAAGTGACATCTAGCGAGAGGTACCGAAACAGAGTATCTACTTTTCGCCGCTAGAGAGCAGCAGATTTACATAATCCGTAGGTGCCGAGAAAAGAAACATTTCATATATTGATATATTTGATTCTATCTTCTCCCAACAGGTGGAAATTTGCGCCGAGCTAGGGGCCCGGGAGCAGCCTATTCGCCGTCGCCCTAGGCAGTGTTTCACCGGACGCCGCTGCCCGCTATTCCAATTTCCATTTCGCGACGCGAGCTGACATCACACTTTGACTTGTGGTGGTAGTGTTGCATTGGGCTTGTTGGCACACCGTTCCGTGCTTCTATCCTCAGGATACTGAAATCCTTCTCCTCCACGCCACAACCCCCCTCCGGCCTGGACAGGCAACTTTATCTCATGCGGGCTCAGGGGCGGATCCAAGGGGGGGTCACATGGGTCATGCCCCCCCCCTTGAGGCCCGGGGGCCCAAAGACCTTCCAGGGGCACCACCGGCCTATCAGGGGTATCACAGTCCTGACAGGGGCACCACAGGCCTAGCAGGGACATCACGGGCCTGGTGCCCCTGGGCCCTGACAGGACTGTAACGCCCCTGACAAGCCTGAAGTGTCCCCGGCAGGCACGTGGTGCCCCTGACAGGCCTGAGGCGCCCCTGCAAGGCCGGTGGTGCCCCTGGCAGGCCTGTGGTGTCCATGGCAGGCCTGTGGTGCCCTTGCTAGGCCTCTGGTGCCCCTGACAGGCTTGTAATGCCCCTGGAAGGACTGTGGTGCCCCTGGGCCCTGACAAGCCTGAGGTGCCCCTGACAGGCCCGTGGTGCCCTTGTTAGGCCTGTGGTGCCCCTGGCAGGCCTCTGGTGCCCTTGCTAGGCCGCTGGTGCCCCTGGCAGGCCTCTGGTTCCCTTGCTAGGCCGCTGGTGCCCCTGGCAGGCCTCTGGTGCCCCTGCGCCCGGAGAGGACTGGTGCCCCTGAAAAGTCTGAAGTGCCCCTCGGCAGGCCCGTCGTGCCCCTGACAGGCCCAAGGTGCCCCTGCGAGGCCGGTGGTGCCCCTGGCAGACCTCTGGTGCCCCTGGCAGGTCTGTGGTGCCCCTGGCAGGTCTGTGGCGCCCCTGGCAGACCTGTGTTGACTGGTGCCCCTGCTAGGTCGCTGGTGCCCCTCACAGACCTGTGGTGCCGCTGGGCCTTGACAAGCCTGAGATGCCTGGCTATGACAGGCTCGTGGTGCCCCTGATAGACCAGTGGTGCCCTTGCTAGGCCTGTAGTGCCCCTGGCAGGCCTCTGGTGCCCCTGCTACCCCTGCGCCCTGAGAGGACTATGGTGCCCCTGAAAAGCCTGAAGTGCCTCTCGACAGGCCCGTGGTGCCCCTGGGCCCTGACAGGCCCAAGTTACCCCTGCGAGGTCGGTGGTGCTCCTGGCAGGCCTCTGGTGCCCCTGGCAGGTCTGTGGTGCCCCTGGCAGGCCTGTGTTGACTGGTGCCCCTGCTAGGCCGCTGGTGCCCCTCACAGGCCTGCGGTGCCCCTGGAAGGACTGTGGTGCCCCTGCCCCTAGGGGTGCTCATGGGCCCAACAGGCCCGTTGTGCCCCTGACAGGCCTGTCGTGTATACTTGCTAGACCTGTGGTGCCCCTGCTTCCTGGCAGGCCTGTGGTGCCCCTGGCGGGCCTGTGGCGCCCCTACAAGGCCGTAGGTGCCCCTGACAGGTTTGTGGTGTCCCTGGAAGGACTTTGGTGCCCCTGACAAGCCTGAAGTGTCAAGGACAGACCCTTTAGACGCCAGGGTCAAGTTCGTCGGACTGACAACGATTTGCTTACCTGATAACGTTCCTGGTAAGTACTCATTGCTCAGCGACCACAACATATATACGCATAACACATTCATATATACTTGCTTACAATTGGTAAATGTGGTTGTGGCTAAGAGGTAAGATACTGACTAAAAATAAAAAAATAAAAATAAAAAACTGAAAATGGGGGCACCACCAAAATGAAGTGGACGAAATCCGTTGAGTTTTTAATTTTGGGTATAGGTAGGGGCACCACTTCGATTCATGACCCTCCCCTTGGAGTTTTCCTGGATCCGCTTCTGTGCGGGCTGCTCCCTTGGAGCGGCACCGCTGCTCCCGAGGGAGCGCACCCCGTAGCCGGGTGCAGTGAGTGCCTTGGGGCTGGGTGGCCTGTCCTCTGGACGGGCTCAGCCCCGGCGACTCACTAGGGTGCCTGCCCAGACCAATGTCTCCCCCTACCCAGTAAACATGCCGACGTCGGCCCAACGTCGCGGGTTCAACCTCGGCCCGACATCGGCTGGACGTCGGATATGCCCGCATGTTCCGACGTCCAGCCGAAGTCCAGCCGACGTCGGGCCGAGATCGTTTGCCGAGGTTGACGAGATCGTTTGTCGTTGGACCGACGGGGCCGACGTCGGCATGTTTATTGGGACAACGCGCCAAAAATATCAACCGGTGGCGGGATTCGAGCCCCCCAGTCGCCGACGTCGGCATGTTTACTGGGACAACACGCCAAAAGCATCAGCCGGCGATGGGATTCGAACCCCGTGTCATTTGAACGCGAGGTTAGTGCGCTAACGACTACACCACGCAGCCAGCTAAGGAGTTTGGTTTGTTTTGTTGGGTTATGCCCTTTCGGTCTGACAAGACCATTTCAGAGCCGGAAGGATCATAGGATGGAGACATTGGTCTTCTTGGCGAGCACCCTGGGTCCAGTTCATATAGAGTCCCTGGTCCCATTGCTGTTACGTGACACTTATTGGAAAGGGCGACCCCACAATGGATTCATATAGCCACTCTTACACACCTGCACCAACGTTTCCCAAAGTGTCCCTTTGATAAGTGGCACTTTGGCAAAGTGACACTTGCCGACTGGCCTTTCTATATGAACTGGGCCCGGCCCTGGTGAGTTGCCGGGGCTGAGCCTGACCAAAGGATAGGCCGAGCAGCCCCCAAGCACTCACCGCACCCGGCTACGGGCGAGCTCGGCTTACGGGCAATCCTAACCCAGCTAACAATTTGCCGTTGTTTCAACGTCGTTTAAACGTTGTCAAATGGTTACCACAACGCACAGTGGGGATTTTTCCGATCTAGCACCTATTTATTCGTAGAGGGCAAACCATAGGTAGAATTGTAGCGAGATTGTGCACAGATGTTGGCTGGTGTGTCCTGGTGAGAATTTTACCTGTAAATGTGTATAATCAACATAGTATAGGGGGTTCAATTGGACCCCCCGCTCAGCCGTTTGGCCCCTGATCAAGCTAGAGCTTCGCGGAAAAGTCAAGCGTGCTGCCTATGACGAAATTAGGCCGAATATATCTAATTTCAAAGTCCAAGGTCATAAGCTGACTTTCCAAGTCAGTTTAATGACCCAACTAAAGTTGGGAAATCGAGACCTCTTGAAACTTCGCAAAGTTAGGGTGTTACGGGGTATTTTGGGGTGCTGATCACGAATTTCATGTTAGTTTTGATCACAGACGATGTCTTTATGCATTTAGGCCAGGTCGGGTCAGGTCACGTTAGATCAATTAGTAGGCGTCCTGCCGGCCATCCATAGAAGTGTCACCTACTACTGATAGCTTCGTAACATGGAACGAAGGCACTAGAACTACTTCGTAAATATTCAAATGGCTGCTAAAATCGAAATCAGCACCAAAAACTACCCTAGAAACAAGTAAAACTCGAAAAAGTGAACCAAGGTCATCAAAAGGTCAATGACCTTGACTTGACCTTCACGTGACCTTGACTCCCAACATTATGCATGGCACCAACATCATTTCACATATTTGAACGTTTAAAACCACAAAAAGACTGGAAACCGCGGATAATGTGAGCTGGCATACGCCGAATCGCGATTCCGGCCAAACATGGTCTCGAGAAATATGCCACAGGTCAAAGGTCAGTTGGGTCAGAGTCATGAAATTTTTAGGTTAGATGTAAAATTGATGATCTCGAGGGTACCGAAAGTTTCGGCGCGATCGGCCGCTTTTTGCGCGAGTAATTTGCGGAAAACCATGGGGTTTTATCCGACCCCTTCCCCCTCCCCCTCCCCACAAGTGCGATGGTTAATAAGGTTACGGTATGTATAATTTACGCTTGTCATCCTATTCCTAATGAATGTGTCTCAGAAAATATGCATCATATAAATCACGAAGTAAAATTATTCGCCTATGTCCGGAACATACCTATATCGTGCTGTTTGCCCTAGCGCTCCTCGAGTGGGGTGTTAAGATACTCTAATGTGAATATTCCGTGTTCAGGCAAGTTTCGGCAGCCAAACTAGGCATTGTCTTGTGCAGAAGAAAGTGGCGAATTCGATGGGATATATTTCGGAGTGGAAAAGTGTGGAGAACATTGTTGATTTCCTACATTTATTTAGAATACCATTCCTTAAATATGGTGTCTGTAAGGGTTTTTTGTAAAGGGCATTTTTGTGACCTTAGTAAGGTTGTGGCATACTTTCTGTTTGCCATTCCATTCCTAATAAAAGTGCCTTTCAGACGATATGCAACTTTAAGACCTCGCAAGATTAAAACCAACAGGACAGGACAATGAAATTGAGCTATACTTTCGGGCCTTGCTGAGCCCATTGAGTAATCACGCATGAGTGTGAACTTTGGGCGCATTTTTCCTAGTTTTGCTGTGGACATACAGATAAAACAATGCCATATATGAAAAATTCAGACATTTCTTAGCCCTACTGACACAAAAAATAAACAAAAATCCAAAAAATATTTTTTGAATTAATAGGCGCTAGATCGGAAAAATCCCCACTGTGCAACGTCCCGATTTATCGTTGTGACAACGTAATTTTGTAGACTCCAGACAACGGCGTGACAACGTCATCCGACCATGCATTTGAATGTCATCACAACGTTTCTGTAACGTGGCCGTGACGTCCCAAAACTGTTCTTACAACGTCCCGCCAACGTTATGAAATGTTTTCTGTAACGTACCAACAGTGTTTCTGGAACGTTGTCACCACGTTTCCGCAACGTGACTACAAGGAGTATAGAACGCTTTGGCAACGTCTCTGCGACGTTTTTATCACGTGCGCACCACGCTGTCGCTACTTCGTATTGCCGTCCCTGCGACCCCGAGTAAACGTCCTAAACATTTTCGCAACGCCCTCTCGACGTGTTCGCAACATACTCAGAATGTGTTTCCGACGCTCTCTTCCCGTTCTCTAGACTTGTAAAAAAAGGCATGTAAGAAGTGTATATTTCAATACATCACACAGGTCAATTTACAAAAAAAAAAAAAAAAACGACGGCGGCGGCATCGGTGATGGGGCATGGGGCCCAGGGGCGCCCCCATGGGGGCGTGGGACGGAATTGGGTTCTACCGGCTCTGGCGCTAGCCGCTAGCAGGCCAGAACTGGTGGAAGTTCACTTCTTCACTAACCCTCGCTGGGAGGATGAGGATCACTCGGCGGACCGTTAGGCACCGGCTCATTTGCGGCCTCGATGTCCCTAGGCAGCTGGCAGTGCTTGACTAGACGGTCTGCGCACCCCCCGTTCCGGTCGCAGCTTCCAGACAGCCACTTCGCTACTGCATTGCCGACAGTAGGCCTGCCACAAGGCGCGCTGACGAGTTGCAGGACGTCTACGGGAAGACATGAGGGAAAATCAGACATTCAATTCCTGAAAAAAATCACAAAAATACCTGCACCACTTTCCGCAACAGTGCGACAGGCTAGATCAAACATGTCAACACCTTAGAGGCTAGAGCTACAATGAACTATAGCCTAGACCGCACGATATTACAAGGCACAATCTTGCAAATGCTACTCGTAAATGGTACTTTGACTTACCAGTCAAAGCAACAATCGCATCAAACGCAGACAACTGGCGCTATCTTTCATCTTCCAAGTTCCAGCTATCTCAGCCGCTCCTGCCGCCGGCCCTCACTGCTCGCTCGCGCCGCGTAGACTGCGGCTCGGCCGGCTGGCTCTGAACGCCGGCCGGTGACACTGACGTCACGGCCCCTCAGGCGAGGTCAGGGCGCGAGCCACCGTTCGCCTGAGTGGCGGCCCGCGTGGCTTGCTGGCAGCCGCGGATAACAGTCGCGTTTACATAGGGATAGTTGCAAGCCTCTAGCTCCGCCTGTGATGTTGCAAAACATGCCAATGACGCTTTGCAATTTACACATGTTATATTTACATAACATTTACACATGTTACACATGTTATATACTATACACATGTTATATATAACATCGACAATAAATAATACGTGAAGCGTTTCAGTTTTTTGGGATAACCGCCCAAACCACACCACCTACAGACACGATTCAACCACCAATCGACAGCTCTCGATCGTGGCTATGTGCGCGGCACATTTTTAATCGCATTTGCACCCCCCAAATAGCCAAACTCGGCCCCTCGACTATGTCGCCAGACGCTCCAGAGATGGCGCTGACTGTCTGCGTGACGTCAGCTCACACGACCGGCGATCGCCAATCATAAAACGTGCATGTCGCCGCTGGACAACCAATTCCAGCCTACTGTCTTGCTTTTGCCCTCTTGTTCTGAAAATTTGGTCAAGAAACATGGCGTATAACCTTCATTTAAAACCAAATTTGCTCCCAACCACTTCGCCGTAAAACACCGCAATACGCACCAGACCATGTCATCAAGCCGTGCAGAGTACCATGGCTTATTCAAAGCGTGAACTCTTGCGTCCTTGATGGCTCAGCTGGTAGAGTGGTGGATTTCTGGGGTATGGGTCGCTGGTTCGATTCCAGCTCGGGGTGTTTTTAAAACGTACTTCCATCTTTAGTTGCAGTACCCGGCCGCTAGGGTCGCGACCCCGTAGAGGTCGCTGCGGTCCTCACGTGACCGACCGGCCGCAGTCACGGGCCGGCCGCGGCGCAGTGTGGGGCGAGCGGGCGGAGGGGTTGGTGCGGTAACTGCGGTGCCGTCAGAGCGGCCGCTGCCGGACAGCGGGAATGCGGCATGATACAGCCATGGGAAGGGGGTAAAGAAATGATGGAGGGAGAGAAGGAAGGGCAAGTGAGCAAATGATTGAGTCGGAGAGAGAACAAGTACAGAGGATGGAGCCGAAAGACGTTTTTAAAATGCGCTTACAGCTTTGTTGCAGCACTCGGCCGCTACGAATAACTACATTACCGATCCTGAGTGGCGGGCGGGGGGGGGGAGGCGAGGTACCTAGATTTGGGATAGGTTGGTTACAGAATTCCACAAAATACTGACAAGATTATCGATTATGTTTAGTGGGGACGGTGAAGGGCACACGGGGACAGGACGGAGACGAAGACGGAGACGGAGATGTAGCGGCCAGTAGTGGAGGAGCAGGGACGGAGACGGAGACAAAGAGAGCGGGAGCGGGAGCGCGGGAACGGGGACGGAGACGGCGACGGAATCGGAGACCAGACAGATACAGAGACAGAGACAGAGGCGGAGACGGAGATGAAGCGGTCAGCGGGAGGGGGATGAAGACGGGGACGGAGAAAGAGAGCGGGAGCGGGAGCGGGAATTGGAGCAGGGACGGGAACTGGGACGGAGATGGGGATGGAATCCGAGACGAGACAGATACAGAGAGTAGAGACAAAGGCAGAAAGGGAAGACGGAGACGGAAACAGAGCAGGCATAATTATATCTTTAGCACTGAAAACATTACCGATCGTGAGTGGTGGGTCCAGGGGGGGGGGTGCAGAGGGAGGAAGGCGGGGGAGGGTCGGGGCGAGTCACTCAGATTTGGGATAGGTTAGTCACAGAATTCCACAAAATACTGAAAAAAAATAGCGATCATGTTTAGTATTACGAGCGTACCAATATACGTATAGCGTCTTGAGCTGGGACATAAAAACTTGTATGTATCTGCGGCGCGGGCGGGGAAGAAGCCACTAGCCAGTACTTTTTTCAGTACCAAGAGGGGATTGGAGTGGAGGGGAGAGGAGGGGAAGGGAGGGAGTGGAGGGAAGGGGAGGAAATCGAGGGAGGGAGGGAGGGGGAGCGAAGAAGTGCGATGAAGGAGACGGGGAGAGGAGGGAGAGAGACGGATGGGGAGGGGTAAGTAAGCATACGATTGGATCAGTGATCGACAAAGTCAGAGAGCGGAGAGGAGGGAGGGAAGAGGGATGGAGGCGCAGGGAGGGAGTGAGAAAGGGAAAGGAAAAGAGAGATAGAGAGAGAGAGAGAGAGAGAGAGAGAGAGAGAGAGAGTGAGAGAGAGAGAGAGAAAAAGCGGGCATTATGGACGGGATTATGGACGGGACGGGCAGGGATTTCTATATAGATGTTCAAACGACGATTAGCGCCGGTAGGCGCGGGAGGGTGACCTAGGACGGGCAGGGATTTCTATATAGATGTTCAAACGAATATTAGCGCCGGTAGGCGCGGGGGGGGGTGACCTAGGACGGGCAGGGATTTATATATGTTCAAACCACAGTGTATATAAATAGTTCAAACGACGATTAGCGCCGGTAGGCGCGGGAGGGTCACCTATTACGAGCGTACCAATATACATACGTATAGCGTCTTGAACTGGGACATAAAAACGTATATGCATCTGCGGCGCGGGCGGGGAAGAAGCCACTAGCCAGTACTTTTTTTTTCAGTACCAAGAGGGGATTGGAGTGGAGGGGAGAGGAGGGGAAGGGAGGGAGTGGAGGGAAGGGGAGGAAATCGAGGGAGGGAGGGAGGGAGGGAGGGAGGGGAGCGAAGAAGTGCGATGAAGGAGACGGGGAGAGGAGGGAGAGAGACGGATGGGGAGGGGTAAGTAAGCATACGATTGGATCAGTGATCGACAAAGTCAGAGAGAGAGAGAGAGAGAGAGAGAGAGAGAGAGAGAGAGAGAGAGAGAGAGAGAGAGAGAGAGAGAGAGAGAGAGAGAGAGAGAGAGAGAGAGAGAGAGACAGAGACACAGAGACACAGAGACACAGAGACACAGAGACACAGAGACACAGAGACACAGAGAGACAGAGAGACAGAGAGACAGAGAGACAGAGAGACAGAGAGACAGAGAGACAGAGAGACAGAGAGAGAGAAGCGGGCATTATGGACGGGACGGGCAGGGATTTCTATATAGATGTTCAAACGACGATTAAAGCCGGTAGGAGCGGTAGGGTGACCTAGGACGGGCAGGGTTTTCTATATACGACGATTAGCGCCGGTAGGCGCGGGAGGGTGACCTAGTGTTATATATTACATGTTACACATATAACATGTAATACATATTACATGTTATATATAATATCATATATTATATATAACATGTAACATGTTATATACCTATAACATGTTACACATGTTAAATATAACATATGTTAAATATATGTTATATAATTTACGCATGTTATATATCTATTAGAGAGAGATAGAGAGAGAAAGGTATCAGAATTTACTTGTAAGTTGTAAACCGCTAATTATTCAGTACCTATAATGTCAAGGTTGTGAAAAACCGTTTTAACAACGTGTTGGCGACCACCAGCTGACAACGTGAACAGTCCAAGTGTTAAAATATGTCAAATTTAACGATGAAAACTGAATATACGCATTGAAAGTCAAAGGAAATGCATTATATGGCCATATATGTCACTGTTGTGATGTTATTTGGTCCCGCTCCACTGTGCGGCTCGGTTCGCCCTGCCTGGTCCCGGCGTCCCGGCGGGCCAGTCACGTGACCGCCCGAGGACTCGGGTCACCGGCCGCGGTGGCCGGCGCGGCCGCGGGGAGTTGGACGCGGGACGCGGTCACGGACGGACGCACGCTGCGTCATGCTTTGTTTGGCTTGCATTATCAGTGTAATATAACTTACGAACGCGTGGTGAGTGAGTTTAAGTGAAACCGAAACATGGCGCGGTCGGTAGCCGTATAATTCTTTTTAATAATTTAACGTAACTGAGTCAAGATGCCGAACGACACTTTGGCACCGGCGGGCGGTGCACTTCAAATCTCAGCAGCAGGCACTGCCTGGCTGAGAAGGGCGGCACAGCCCGACCGACTCGACCTGTCCACCGAGCGAGGTGACGCGTTCCGGACCTGGAAGGAAAGATGGAAGGACTTCTATCTTCTCGCCGGCATCGGAGCGATGGAGCCCAGGGCACAGATGGCCGCTCTTCGCGCCTGCCTCACCGACGACACGAACCGAGTCGTCCGTAATCTGCCGCTAGAAGAGGACGAACGGCAGGACGTGCACGCTGTGCTCCGTCAACTGGAGGTCTACGCCATTGGCCAGGTGAATGAGGTCCTGGAAAGGAAGAGGTTCAATAGCAGGGTTCAGGGTGATGGAGAGACCTTTGATGACTTCCTCACGTGTCTCCGTGACTTGTCTCGTTCTTGCAACTTTTGCTCTTCATGTAACGAGTCACTTATCAGGGACCGTATTGCTATTGGACTGAGGTCCGCAGAGACTGTGCAAAAGCTCTGTGCCATCCCAAACCTGTCTCTGTCGGCCGCAATATCTCTCTGCAGGTCCCAGGAGGCGGCGCACCGGGACGCCACCGAGATTCGACGACCAGACGTCGTCGCCCGCATCGGCGACCCCAGCCACGAGGACGACGGCCGAGAACCACAGCCGTCAGCCACTTGCCGAGTGTGTGGACCGCAGAGCGCCCGGGGAGCGCAGCCACCTCGCCCTGAAGCTCAGGGACATCGGACGGCCTTCCCGGCCCCCGCCAAAGTTAGTTGGTAGCACTGCTGCTCCACGGCGTACATTTCCTACCAGCTCATAGGGTTTACATGTTAAATGGCCTGTTTTCGGCGAGCGATATCTCGGTCAACCTTTGAAGGAATCAATGGTTCTTTGTCTCAAATGATGGATCGAAGAATTTTCTTTCGACAATTCCTCTACCATTTTTCACGAAACCCAGCCGATCTTCTACGGCGTACAGGGTAAAGATTTCTCTGCACGCCAGCACCCGCGATCCTCCTCTCCGATTGTCGGCGCGCGGTCCTCGGTAGCGCAGTCGGTAGCGTATCGGGCTACGGATCCAAGGGTCGTGAGTTCGAATCCTGGGAGCGCAGTGTGATTTCGGCTAGAATTGAATGATGTAGATTCTTGAATGCTTGCATAATCAATTATTTATAGCTAATTGAATGTATTTGCCCACTAATCGGCCACTAAAGCCTGTTATTTAAGAAATTCAAGAAATGAATGTCACGTGCGCGTCACGACTGCCAACCATAAGCGCTACCATATTTTAGCTTGAACTAACTTTTTGCTAGTCCCGACCACATATAGTAGGTTTTCTAGTAGTTATACTAGAAATTCCTACCAAAGTTCGTCCTACCCTTCACTCAATATACCCTGGGCCTTCCCACCGCAGCGTCCAGCACCGTCAGCGAACGCCGACAGCGTGTGCCGCAACTGCGGCTACCTCCATCGCCGAGCAAACGACTGCCCAGCCCGTGGGCGTGAATGCCGTAACTGCGGTAAAATCGGCCATTTTGCCGCAGTCTGCCGCTCCCGCCCGATGGAGACAGCTCCCGGTCAACATGGCCAGGCTGAACCCCCATGGCCAACCACATCAGCTATCATCGCCTCCACTGCAGCCACTGGAGCGCCTCGTATCCTGGTCGACATAACAGTCGGACGGCGCTCGGCGAAGGTGAACGCCCTGCCAGACACCGGCGCGGACGTGTCTGTCGGCGGTGAAGACCTCCTGCAACAGCTCGGACTGCAGGCAAATGACATCAGTCAACCGTCTCTTCACCCCCAGGCAGCGAACGGCACCACCCTCAGGTCGGTGGGTGTACTTCACGCCGTCATCACGCTCGATGACGCCTCTGCCGAGGAGGAGGTGCACATCCTTCCAGGAGTCAGCGGACTTCTCATGTCCTGGAGTGCAACGAGGCACCTGAGACTGGTACCGGCCGACTACCCCTGCCAAATCTCGGCGATGAGTGGGCCACGTCCGGCCGAAGATGCGACTCGAAGAGGAACCGAGCTCGGTCCTCCTCCGTCGCCCCCGGCTGACGACATCAATCGGATCGGTACCGAGACTGGTCCGCCTCCGAGGGATGCAACGCGACCGCAGACTGCATCGGTGCGTCAGAACGACCCGGATCCGCCGGGACAGGACCATCATCCGAAACCAAGTGAGTACAGCGATCTGTCTCAGCTAACTCATGAGTTCGAAAAAGTGTTTGATGGCCATATTCGCACCATGCCAGGTGAGGAATTCACCATTCACCTCCAACAGGATGCACGTCCCTTCTGCGTCACAGCCCCCCCGGCGGATCCCACTGTCACTCAGAGAGCCCCTTAAGGCCGAGCTGGAAAGGCTGGAGAGTGAGGGGGTTATCCGCCGGGTCACTGCCCCAACTGAGTGGTGCGCTCCAATCGTGGTCGCCCCTAAGAAAGGTGGCGCGGGCGTGCGCTTGTGCGTCGACCTGTCCCAACTCAATAAGTACGTGCGTCGTGAGCTGTACCAGTCACCCACTCCAATCGAAGAGGTCGCGTCGATTCATGCTTCAGAGGCCCGCTGGTTCACCGTATTTGACGCACTTAAGGGTTACCACCAGTGCCCACTGGCCAAAGAGAGCCAGCCCTTGACAACATTCATCACGCCCTTCGGCAGGTTCGCGTTCCTACGGGCCCCCTACGGGATAACCTCGATCGCCGAACACTACAATCGCAGGATGGATGAGGCATTTGAAGGGATGACAGGGTTTAGGAAAGTCGTAGACGACGTCATCATTTTCAGCCGCACCAGAGAGGAGCACATCCAGCATGTGCGGAAGTTCCTGGCCCGCTGCCAGGAGAAAGGCATCTCCCTGAACGCCAGTAAACTCCAGCTGGCACAGCAGACAGTCAAGTTCGCTGGGTTCATCGTGTCAGGGGATGGCTATCGACCAGATCCTGAGCTCGTCAGGGCTCTCTCCGACTTCCCGACGCCCGGCAACCTGACCGAGGTCCGGAGCTTCTTCGGGCTCGTCAACCAGCTGGCGTACTTTGTGGAGAACGTTTCGGAGCATCTTACTCCGCTCCGACCACTCCTGAGCTCGAAAAGAGAGTTTGTGTGGGATGAGATTCACCAGGCAGCATTTGAGTGCACCAAAGCTGCCCTCTCTTCCGTCCCGACGCTGGCCTTCTACGACCCGAAGCTGCCAACCCGCCTGGAGACCGACGCCAGCCGAGTGCGCGGGATTGGGTTTGTCCTGCGCCAGCGCCAGCGGGACGGCACGTGGCGCGTGATCCAGGCCGGATCGCGCTTATTGAGCGACGCGGAGTCCCGGTATGCTGTGATAGAGTTGGAAGCCTTAAGCGTGGCGTGGGCTACTCGCAAGTGTCACTTGTTTCTGTGTGGATTGCCGCTGTTCCAGATACTGACCGATCACCGGCCACTTGTGCCGATCTTGAACAGCAAGACGCTGGACGAGATAGAAAATCCTCGCCTCCAGCGACTCCGGATGAAGATAGGAGAGGCAGGTCCCTTCACAGCAAGTTGGAGAGCAGGAAACGAGCACGGAGCTCCGGATGCCCTCTCGCGAGCGCCTGTACAAGATCCTGTGCCAGGAGACGAAGTTGGCGAAGATGGATCAGTAGCACAGGTGTGTACCGTCATCAACGCCGAGCTCGACGCCACGGACACCGACGTCCGACTAGATGAGGTACGTCGCGCCGCTCAGTACGACCCTGAGTACCAGCTTCTGACACGCACCGTTGCAGAAGGGTTCCCATCGGCCAAACACGATTTGCCGGAGCCCATACGTAAGTACTGGCCCGTACATGACCGGCTGACCATCGATGAGGGTCTGGTTGTATGTGGATGTCGTCTTGTCATCCCACAGGCGCTAAGAAGGACGGTGTTGACAGCGCTCCATGACGGTCATCTCGGTAAGGAGCGGACGAAGAGCAGGGCCCGCCTTACCGTCTACTGGCCTGGGATGGACGCCGACATCGAGAACGTGACGCGGGGCTGCGAGCGATGCCAGCGGGAGCTTCCGTCTCATCAACGGGAGACCATCGTCCACCACCAGCCCGCAGAGAGACCGTTTCAGTGCCTCGATCTAGATATCGCCGAGCACGCCGGCCGTAAGTACCTTATCGCTGTTGACGGCTTCTCTGGATGGCGTTTTATCAAGCCGCTAGGGATCAGTGCTCATGCTCAGAAGTTGACGTCCGCGATGCGCGAAATCTTCTGTCAAGTTGGCGTGCCAGAAGCGATAATGTCTGATGGAGGCCCCCAATTCACTTCGGGTGCATTCCGGGTATTCCTTCAACAATGGGGCATCAAACACCGCATGTCTTCCCCCCACTACCCCCAGTCGAATGGGAGGGCTGAGGCGGCAGTGAAGTCAGCCAAAAAATTGATTCGGTGCTGCTGGGATGATTCCAGGTGCTGCATCGACGAGGAGAGATGGACCAGAGGCGTGCTCCAGCATCGGAACACGCCCGGACCGGGAGGCCGCTCGCCCGCCCAGATCGTCTTCGGTCGGCCGGTCCGAGACGTGCTCCCCGCTCACAGACGCAGCTTCGCTCCGGAGTGGCAACTCACCGCTGAACGAGCCGAGGCAAAGCTGTCTGAGCAACAGCAACGCGCTGATGACCTCTACAACAGGCAGGCGAGGGATCTGACACCCCTGACTGTCGGAAACCAAGTCGCCGTTCAAGATGATCGGACCAAACGCTGGGACCGGCACGGCATCATCTGTGACGTTGGCCCCCATCGGAGGTACTTCGTTCGTCTGAGCAACGGACGGGTGCTGACGCGGAACCGCCGGCACCTACGGCGACGCTACGGACACGCCATGCCGGAGGAACTAACGCAAGAGCTCCCTTCAGCGGCGCCGACGTCCGGTGGCCCTGCCGTCGTACCGGCTCCGGAGAACGGTGGTACCTTGCGAAGGTCCACCCGCACCCGGCGTCGGCCTGTGAGGCTGATTGAAGAAATATGAATCGTTCGCACGGCTCGGGGGAAGGGGAGATGTTGTGATGTTATTTGGTCCCGCTCCACTGTGCGGCTCGGTTCGCCCTGCCTGGTCCCGGCGTCCCGGCGGGCCAGTCACGTGACCGCCCGAGGACTCGGGTCACCGGCCGCGGTGGCCGGCGCGGCCGCGGGGAGTTGGACGCGGGACGCGGTCACGGACGGACGCACGCTGCGTCATGCTTTGTTTGGCTTGCATTATCAGTGTAATATAACTTACGAACGCGTGGTGAGTGAGTTTAAGTGAAACCGAAACAGTCACCATGCATTATCAAGAAATAATGCTGCAAGTGCGCGGTTGCTGCAACGTACCAATACCACGTTGTCACGACGTTTTACCACGACTTTCGGACCAAACCATGGCTTCACAACGTTCAGAACGTTGCTACAACGTAATTAAAACGTAATTTCGCAACTTACCGAAACACGACGTTGTGACAACGTGGTAGTAACGTTTCCTGTTAGCTGGGAAGTGGGATTAAGTTTCCCGTCCAGTCCGGATCAGGGGGTTGCGGCGTGGAGGAAGATTTGAGTTTCCTGAAGATATTTTGAATACAGAAGCTCTTTATGAAACATGAAACATGTATTTTATATTATTTTAACGGTCAAAACAGCGGCCGATGTCGGTCCGACGTCGCCCCGACGTCGGCTGGACCTCAGCAATTGATCTCGGTCCGACGTCGGCCCGACGTCGGCTGGACCTCGGCTGGACGTCGGAACATGCGGGCATATCCGACATCCAGCCGACGTCGTGCCGAGGTTGGACCGACGTCGGGCCGACGTCGGCATGCCGATGCCGAGTTGCCGACGTCACCCCGATGTCGGCCGACGTCGGGCCGACGTCGGCATGTTTACTGGGTATATCCTATCATCCTCCCGGCTCTGAAATGGTCTCATTGGACCGAAAGGGCTTAACCCAACAAAACAAAAAAAGCTTGTTGACGTCCCCATGGAAACCCAATGTGACACGTGTAATTAGCAGCGTGCTGCTATCACCGATGAAACACCACCGTCCCTAGAGGTGACCTTGACTTTACCTCAGCCGTCTGTTGCCAGTTGCGGGCTGCATGGGGCTGCGCAGGGGTGGAGATCTGTCAAAATTTCAGGGGGGGGGGGTGTCCAGGCCGGGCAGATGGAGGCGGGCTGGATGCAGTACCATTGACTTACATGGCAGTAATTCGTTTTCAGGGGGTCCTGACCCCCCCCCCCCGAGTCCCGACCCCCCCCCCCCCCCCGAGATCTCCACCTCTGGGGCTGCGGCTCCCAAGCCGCGGTCCGGGCGGTGTTTCACCGACGCTGCCAGCACGCTGTATGTAGCCGGCAGCGCCATTGGAAACCCAAATCGTCACGTGTCCTGGCAGCGGCCGTGAAACAGGGCCCCATTCTTGCATCCTACACTTGTTCTCCGGGCTGGCGGTCACATTGCACCTGACAAACGGGGTGACTATTTGGGAGGCCCGGGACCTGTAATTACTCTCCGGGGTGACTATTTGGGAGGCCCGGGACCTGTAATTACTTACCGGGGTGACTATTTGGGAGGCCTGGGACCTGCAATTCCTCTCCGGGGTGACTATTTGGGATCCCGGGACCTGTAATTCCTCTCCGGGGTGACTATTTGGGAGCCCGGGACCCATAAGCGTAGGAACCATGGGTGCAAGGGTGCAGCTGCACCCACAATATTTATCCAGTGGGTGCAGACAATGTATTCTGCTCCCACAATAATCTGAAGTCTCAAACCAAAAACCCCTTTTTCATCAACACTACTTCCCATGCAGCACGGCAAATTCAGGATATGTTGCCTACTATCCATCTTTCGAAGCATTTGCTACTGTGATCAGTGATGGTCTTCAAAACTTACATTTGTGCTGAAAAAGGGAAATGGAGCATGTGGTTGAACACATACCGAACCGATGACCCACTGTCAAAAATTTTAGCCCGACATCTTCGAAAATGGCTAAGTTGACCGCTTTTACTTTTTGCGGTAGTCAATATTGACAATATTAGCCCTCGAATGTGTGCAGCGTTTTCCAGCTTCTAATGTGTAGGGGGAGGGGGAGGGGGTCGGTCGGACCCCCTGCCGTTCGGCCCCTGATCGAGCTAGAGCTTCGCGGAAAAAAAAACGAGGGTGTTGCCCGTGACGAGAGGAAGCGGATGATACCCAATTTTAAGGTCCTGCTTCATTGGTTGACCTTCCAGGTCAGGTCAATATTCCAAAAGTCGGGAAAATCGGGACCTGCTAGAACTGCGTAAAGTGAAGCTGTTATCGGGTTTTTCGGGGTGCTGATCACAAATATCTGATGTTAGTTTTGATCACAGATGATTTCTTCATGCATTTAGGCCAGATCGGGTCAGGTCAGGTCAGGTCAACCATTAGGCGTCCTACCGGCTATCCATAGTAGGTGTCAACTACCACTGACGGCGTCGTAGAATGTCACGAAAGCACTAAAACTACTTCGTAAACGTTCAAATGGATGCTAAATTCGAAATCAGCCCTATAAACTACCGTAGAAACATGTAAAACTCGAAAAAGTGAACCGAGGTCATCAAAGGTCAATGACCTGACCTGACCTTCAGGTTATCTTTACACCCACCGTGATGCATGGGAAGAACATCATTTCACATGTTTGGACGTCTACAATCACAAAAAGACTGGAAACGCGCGGATAATGTGAGCTGACATACATACGCCAAATCGCGATTACGGCCGAACATGGTCTCGAGAATCAGGTCACAGGTCAAAGGTCTTTTGGGTCAGGGTCATGAAATTGTTAGAGTAGGTGTAGAACTGATCAACTCGAGGGTACTAAAAGTTTCGTCGCGCTCGGCCGCTTTTTGCGCGAGTTATTTGCGAACAACCATGGGGGGGGGGGTTCATCCTGTGACGTCCCTTAAAGCCTCTCCCCTCTTTGCAGGGTTAACAGATGGATGTTGTATGGCCAAGTGTATTGTCGAGAAGAAGCAAGTGAGTAGCATGCACCTGCAAACGAATCATCCGTCAGGACAAAGTCATGCGCGCGGGCATGCGGGATCAGACGGCAGCGAAATGCGGACTAGCAGTATGCAGAGCGCGCGGGAAGACGAGCGTACACAAGCACGGACATAGAGCGCACAGATAGACGGGCACACACACATGCACATATCCATATGCAATGAGTATGCTGACATGCAAGCATGAAGAACACGGAAGAACCATGACAATCCGACCCCCCTACACATGCGAGGATCAATGCTTCCAAATGCACTTATCGGTTGGTACCTTTTCGACATGGTACACCCTCAAAGCTCGTTACGAGCCTTCGCTCGGGTGTCGCCCCCCCCCCCCTCACCGGCCATGGCTGGATTTCTGCACCCATGCACCCACAATGTTCCAGCCGTTCCTACGCCCATGCCGGGACCTGTAATTCCTCTCCTGGGTGACCGTTTGGGAGGCCACGATCTAAAATTCCTCTCCGGGGTGACCGTTTGGGAGGCCAGTGGACTGGTTAGAAAGTAATACACGCCGGCGAACTGTCCCTGAACGTGGCCAATCGGTCCTCCCTGGACGGGCCTGCCGCCAGGCCGCGGCCCAGGAGACCCACATAGCACAATGTCGATCCGCCCTTTCCTAGCATCCCTTCGTTCTGCAATGCCGAGTGAGCTTGTTCCAAACGAAACAAGCAAACAAACAAAAACTCCCAGATAAATTTCATACCTCAGATCTATCCTCATTTGATAAGTACATACCTACGGTAACGCACCAATCCCTCTCTCTTTCTCCAAGTTGAGCGGTCCCTGTCACCTGAGGCCAGTTTTACCACTACAGAAAAATAGCCGCCTGCCGGAATGTTTCTCTAAAGACCGCTTCACATACAAAGCGTAAACGCGATGGGCACGAAAGCAGATAGGGCTTCACCGTTTACGCTTCGTATATGAAGCGGTCTCTACTTCTAGGCAAAACAAATCCGGCAGGCAGCTATGTTTCTGTTGGTAAAACTGGCCTCTGAATATCCATCCGGCTCTAGTGTGTTGGCTCACAACCCACAGCGGAGGCCACCCTCCTGTGCTGTGGGTGGAGGCGGGGGAGGGGCTGGATCACCTGTCAATCGTGGCGGGCCCTCAGTCACTGTCGTCGCCGAAGTAGTTTCTATAGAGTGCAGTGGAGCTTTCTGGGTTATGTTTGTGTCCGTCTACCTGACTACGGTTAGAGTCTACCTGAATACCTAAATTTCAGCTCATTTTCATTATAATCATAATCGTGCTAAAAAAAGAGTTTCGGCACACGATTCAATCAATGAATACGGTGAGGTCTGAGCTAAAAGCACGGCCATCACAGAGCCTTGCTGGGACTGTTTGACTCTCCTCTCAGTGTGGACCACCGATCCAAATCGGTCACACCCGGCCCGGTCTCTCCGGTGATAATCCGTCTCCGTGCTGTCTCTCACACCACACGGATACACACGGGTTTACACAGTGCTGAAGCGGTGGTGTGCCGTCGGTATGTGGCGTCAGCCGGGTGCACCGAGACAGGCCACCTCTGAATCTGGTGTGTGTGAGCCGGGCGTTTGGAACAGGATGTATGTACATACATACGGAGTCGAACACCAAACTTTATTAAACGGAGGAAACTATAAGACATTAATACAACGCTGCATGGGGTTTACGATTGAGGTATACATACACTAACCACTTAGCGACATGTCCAGTACCTACTGCTGGGGAATATAATAGCAATCACAAGAATATGCATCATAGATGTAGCGCAATGCCAACAAACTATATGTGCCTATTCAAATTTGATAAATTCGCATGCACCAGCGCTTCCATTAACAATCACAGCCAACAGTGACATCGTCACCAATAAGTTGATCCATGAGAAGCAAAAACATGCTATAAACAATCACAATAAGCTCATAACAACCACCCCGCCAGTACAGCTGCACACACATCAGCTGGTCACCGTGCACCTCTCACTGTGTTTCCTCAGTTCACCTGGTGACCGACATCCCTTACCACACCGCTCACACCTGTGTCGGTAGTCGTGTGTGTGCCGGGCGGTGACGTGTTTCCTCATGTGCGACTGCTGCGCGAACCGTGCCGGGCAGAAGGAGCACCCGTACGGCCGCTCCCCCGTGTGAGTCCGCATGTGTCTGGTGAGGGTCTCATGTCTGACGAAACGGGCCGAGCACACCTGGCACCGGTGCGGCTTCACTCCGCTGTGAGACCGCATATGTTTGGTGTAGTCAGACGGATCGTTAAACACGGCGCCACACTGCTCACACTGACGCACCTTCTCCCCGGTGTGGATCCGTCTGTGGGTCGTTAGGTGACCGTTCCATGTGAACGCCTTCCCACAGACGTCACACACGTACGGTCTCTGGCCGGTGTGTATACGGCGGTGGTCGGTCAGATGACCAAACCGAGTAAACGTCCTGCCGCACTCTTCACAGCGGTGGGGCCGCTCTCCCGTGTGGGTGAGGCGATGGCGACTCGAATTACGCACATCGTTCGTACAGTACTCACACCACTCACACTTGTGCCGTCCGTTCCTGCCGATGTGACCGTGCCGTGTCTTCACATGCCTGTCCAGCCGCTCCTGTCCCAGACAGGCGTAGTCGCAGTGGACGCAGCGGACCGTGGAGCCACCTGGCGAATGACATTCGACAGTGTAAAGCAGCATATGCCACACAATGCATACATAAATATATAATCAGCATCGTTGGCTTCGGGTGATGTTGAAGGGCATCCTTGCTTGCACGTACTAATCGACCAGCTAATAGCCTGCGCGGCATGTAATATAGATGTCGCTCCAGTCAGTTTGGTCTTGGGCATGGCATTCGTAGGCATCGTAGGCTGCCTACCTGACACGAAGGCAGCTGCTGGTGGCGGGGCGGCGGCCGGAGCCTTCCTGAACGTCTGCACGTTGATGTTGAGCTCCCGAGCGTAGGCGTCTCCGTAGTAGACCAGCAGCTCGGAGCCCTTCACAATCGGCTTGTACGTTCTGGCGAAGGACATACGAATAATCGTAATTAGAAATGAAACTGTGTGCGTGGAATGTGGTCTGTGGATGCAGTAAGTTTTGCTCAGATGTACTTTGTGCTTACACAATATATGGTGAAATGCACGCACAGTCGAAACTAGTTATAGTAAGTTATTCCTTATGGGCTGAAATCTATTAAATCAACCGCGTGATAGGATGACACACGTATGTACATATGTACTTACATGGACATCCATAGTAATTAAGTACTCGAATATCAATTACCAGCCATTTTACAGCCATCTGATTCTGTATAATGCGTGATTTACCGTTACCTGTAGTACATCTGGCCCTTGTACTGGAAGGCGATCAGGTTCTGCTCCTGCTCGAAGCGGGCACAGTTGACCAGCCGCAGCCAGTTGCTGGAGCTCGAGTCGCCGGCGTTCACGTAGTGGTGCACGCGGCGACACTTTTTGATCTGCGAAATGTCAGCAAACAAAGCACAGATTTACTAGTCGTAAATAATTGCTAATCGGATGGTTCCCAAACGTCTTCTAGTGTATCACACACCTGGAGCGATAACAAACTATACAATAATTGCCTTAATCATTCATTATTCATTATTAGGCGGATTTTGTCCCTCTCATATCCCGCCCCAGACCCGCCGCTCTCTCACCTCCCAGCTGTAGCCCGAGTCGGTGGCCTGGCGCCGGTCGGCGGTGATGATACCCTCGTAGGGACCGAACCTCAGCCGCGCCGGCAGGTCCTTCTCCGTCCAAATGCCTGTGTGAAATAGGGTGGGGGCATAAGCAGATCCATGCTTCAATCGGAAAGCTAAGCCATTAAAACAAGCCTTATTAAAACTCGTAATGGAAATGAAATTTCGGTAAATCGTGATGAATGACATCAACATAAACATAACACCAATAGAGGGATATAGGGAAATCATCAATGAAAAAAAAAAAAACGGGACGAAGAAAATATAGTCAATGCAGGATAAATAATCAGGATTTTACCGGTGTTGGCTCCGGGGATTTTGGACCGGCCCGGGTTGAGGAACTCGGGACGGGTCTTGATGTCTCTCTCTGGATCGCCAATGTCGAACGGGACCTGCCCAAGACGCGTGTTCTGATGATAAAATTAACCAGTTACCGTTGAAAAGTACTTAAAATTGCAAATAGAATAACGACTGAGCATTTCAAGGCTGAAATAGTGATCGGGCATCGTAGTAAGATAAAGGTGATTCTTAGCAATTGTCAAACTTCTTACGGCAACTGAGAGAAAATAACGAGCAATGGTAAGTAATAAAGCTTGCAACTACACGTCATGCACACTCATGCATTAAAGTGCTCGCCAGTGCATAAAGGGCTGTACTGACATTGTTATCAGACATCGTACAAATGAAGCGAGTGAAATTAGCGGTAGGACCCCCTCCCGTATTCGGTACCTTGTTGTCGGGTACGACCTGCAGCGGCCCGTGCACAGGACAGTCGCCCTCCCACTCGCGGTCACACTCGTCACAGACTGGAACAACAGAAAAAAGATATAAATGTGTTCATCAGAGTTAATATGTGATTTAATCAACACATGGAAAATAGCTACCTATACAGACTACAGAATAGGTCGAAATCAGCGTTTTCTTTCCAGATCCACCATAGATAACATGAATAAATCATGTTATCTATGGATTCATGTTTACGGAGCGAGCGAAGCGAGCGGAGTCTTACGTAGAATAACGGAAATTTCTGAGTATGAGCGGCCGGCCGGCCGGCCGGCCGGCCGTGGTCACGATTCTGCGACGCTTATATCTCAGCAACCACTTGAACGATTTACATGCGGTAATTTTTGTAGGGTAGCTTCATGCCTTCTACCAAGTATTGGACTATTCCCGATGCATGTGGGTGACCCCTTATGCACGTGCCACGTGCAAAACGAAGAGGTGTCACTTTTGTAATTGTTGCAATATCTCGGTAACTACTTGGCCGATTGCGCTGAAAGTTGGCATGTAGGTAGGCACCCACTAGGCAATGCACATCCATGTGCCAGAGTTGGGGTGCTGCTGCACGTGCGCACGTGCAGGGGTCGATTCCAGATCTCGAGAACGGCTGGACCGATGGCGCTCAAATTTAGTACATGGTTAGGGACCGGTTAGTAGGGTGCCGTGCAAAAGTCAGTTGGGACCCATTTTGCACGTGCGCACGTGCAGGGTGCCGCTTCCAGATCTCGAGAACGGCTGGGCCGATTGTGCTCAAATTTGGCACATCGCTAGAGACCGGTTAGTAGGGTGCCGTGCACAAGTCAGCTGGAGGTACCCCCTCGAAATTTCGCACGTGCAAGGGTCACCTTCTCGCTCGCTCCGTTAGTCGCCCCAAAAGGCGTTATACTGGTATCTATGGATCCACCTATCTGCACGTAACGTGAAAGTCAGGTTACACACAGAAGCGGAGCAGTGAGCACCCTTCTACTAATTTTGTGTTTCGTTACTAGGTACTGAAATGCGACTTGATTACTATGGCAGTAGGAATGAGATGCTGAGAAAAGGGAAGGGAACTAATGATCATCTCTGGTGAGCTCCCGAACCAGGCCGTGGCTGAGATATATCACTATGCCTTACTTTCACACACCTGATATTTAACTTCATCGTCATCATACAATGTACTCTTGATTGAGTGTAAAAAAACAGCAATGAAATCGTACTCCAGGAAAGCTACGAACCGTTACGGCAAAATACTAAATTAGTTTATGACAAAACACGCAACTTACAGATGTAGTCGTCGTCGTCCAGATCCTCCTCCTCCCGGTAGTTGACTGTGTTCCGGCGGCGTTTGAACACCTCCCGCTCGGGAGGCTCTGTGAAATATTGACGCAAAAAAAAAACGGTCAAATCTTTTTAAAGGTCCACTTATATGTGCAGCACGGAAAATACGCAATCAACAGCCTACGATTCAGCCCATATTTATCGAACCGTGGTTATCGCACGTTAAAACAAAACATATCTAAACTATGTCCGTGAAGTTAGCGTCAGCAACAGCAACGAATACAGCGTCGGATTCAGAATCGCTTCAAAAACTGCTATTAGGTCAATTGGGGGACGGGGAACACGAATATGACATTTATTTTGCCCTAGCTCCCTTCCTTCATCCCTTAATCGTCCCTTAAAGGACGGGGCGCGTCAAAAGTGCCCCAAGACTTCGTCTGATCGCCAAAATAAGGGTCGCAATCGATTCATCGGGTCAATATCTAACCTCAGTCGAAGGTTCCAGACCTGTGGCTCCTATCCCTCATCCCTTAATCGTCCCTTAAGGGACGGGGCGCGTCAAAAGTGCCCCAAGGCTTCGTCTGATCGCCAAAATAAGGGTCGCAATCGATTCCTCGGGTCAATATCTAACCTCAGTCGAAGGTTCCAGACCTGTGGCTCCTGTCCCTCATCCCTTAATCGTCCCTTAAAGGACGGGGCGCGTCAAAAGTGCCCCAAGGCTTCGTCTGATCGCCAAAATAAGGGTCGCAATCGATTCCTCGGGTCAATATCTAACCTCAGTCGAAGGTTCCAGACCTGTGGCTCTTATCCCTCATCCCTTAATCGTCCCTTAAAGGACGGGGCGCGTCAAAAGTGCCCCAAGGCTTCGTCTGATCGCGAAAATAAGGGTCGCAATCGATTCCTCGGGTCAATATCTAACCTCCTTCGAAGGTTCCAGACCTGTGGCTCTTATCCCTCATCCCTTAATCGTCCCTTAAAGGACGGGGCGCGTCAAAAGTGCCCCAAGGCTTCGTCTGATCGCCAAAATAAGGGTCGCAATCGATTCCTCGGGTCAATATCTAACCTCAGTCGAAGGTTCGAGACCTGTGGCTCTTATCCCTCATCCCTTAATCGTCCCTTAAAGGACGGGGCGCGTCAAAAGTGCCCCAAGGCTTCGTCTGATCGCCAAAATAAGGGTCGCAATCGATTCCTCGGGTCAATATCTAACCTCAGTCGAAGGTTCCAGACCTGTGGCTCCTATCCCTCATCCCTTAATCGTCCCTTAAAGGACGGGGCGCGTCAAAAGTGCCCAAAGGCTTCGTCTGATCGCCAAAATAAGGGTCGCAATCGATTCCTCGGGTCAATATCTAACCTCAGTCGAAGGTTCCAGACCTGTGGCTCTTATCCCTCATCCCTTAATCGTCCCTTAAAGGACGGGGCGCGTCAAAAGTGCCCCAGGCTTTGTCTGATCGCCAAAATAAGGGTCGCAATCGATTCCTCGGGTCAATATCTAACCTCAGTCGAAGGTTCGAGACCTGTGGCTCCTATCCCTCATCCCTTAATCGTCCCTTAAAGGACGGGGCGCGTCAAAAGTGCCCCAAGGCTTCGTCTGATCGCCAAAATAAGGGTCGCAATCGATTCCTCGGGTCAATATCTAACCTCAGTCGAAGGTTCCAGACCTGTGGCTCTTATTCCTCATCCCTTAATCGTCCCTTAAAGGACGGGGCGCGTCAAAAGTGCCCCAAGGCTTCGTCTGATCGCCAAAATAAGGGTCGCAATCGATTCCTCGGGTCAATATCTAACCTCAGTCGAAGGTTCCAGACCTGTGGCTCCCTTCCTTCATCCCTTAATCGTCCCTTAAAGGACGGGGCGCGTCAAAAGTGCCCCAAGGCTTCGTCTGATCGCCAAAATAAGGGTCGCAATCGATTCCTCGGGTCAATATCTAATCTCAGTCGAAGGTTCCAGACCTGTGGCTCTTATCCCTCATCCCTTAATCGTCCCTTAAAGGACGGGGCGCGTCAAATGTGCTTCAAGGCTTCGTCTGATCGCCAAAATAAGGGTCGCAATCGATTCCTCGGGTCAACATCTAACCTCAGTCGAAGGTTCCAGACCTGTTGCTCTTATCCCTCATCCCTTAATCGTCCCTTAAAGGACGGGGCGCGTCAAAAGTGCCCCAAGGCTTCGTCTGATCGCCAAAATAAGGGTCGCAATCGATTCCTCGGGTCAATATCTAACCTCAGTCGAAAGTTCCAGACCTGTGGCTCCCTTCCTTCATCCCTTAATCGTCCCTTAAAGGACGGGGCGCGTCAAAAGTGCCCCAAGGCTTCGTCTGATCGCCAAAATAAGGGTCGCAATCGATTCCTCGGGTCAATATCTAACCTCAGTCAAAGGTTCCAGACCTGTGGCTCTTATCCCTCATCCCTTAATCGTCCCTTAAAGGACGGGGCGCGTCAAAAGTGCCCCAAGGCTTCGTCTGATCGCCAAAATAAGGGTCGCAATCGATTCCTCGGGTCAATATCTAACCTCAGTCGAAGGTTCCAGACCTGTGGCTCTTATCCCTCATCCCTTAATCGTCCCTTAAAGGACGGGGCGCGTCAAAAGTGCCCCAAGGCTTCGTCTGATCGCCAAAATAAGGGTCGCAATCGATTCCTCGGGGCAATATCTAACCTCAGTCGAAGGTTCCAGACCTGTGGCTCCCTTCCTTCATCCCTTAATCGTCCCTTAAAGGACGGGGCGCGTCAAAAGTGCCCCAAGGCTTCGTCTGATCGCCAAAATAAGGGTCGCAATCGATTCCTCGGGTCAATATCTAACCTCAGTCGAAGGTTCGAGACCTGTGGCTCTTATTCCTCATCCCTTAATCGTCCCTTAAAGGACGGGGCGCGTCAAAAGTGCCCCAAGGCTTCGTCTGATCGCCAAAATAAGGGTCGCAATCGATTCCTCGGGTCAATATCTAACCTCAGTCGAAGGTTCCAGACCTGTGGCTCCCTTCCTTCATCCCTTAATCGTCCCTTAAAGGACGGGGCGCGTCAAAAGTGCCCCAAGGCTTCGTCTGATCGCCAAAATAAGGGTCGCAATCGATTCCTCGGGTCAATATCTAACCTCAGTCGAAGGTTCCAGACCTGTGGCTCCCTTCCTTCATCCCTTAATCGTCCCTTAAAGGACGGGGCGCGTCAAAAGTGCTTCAAGGCTTCGTCTGATCGCCAAAATAAGGGTCGCAATCGATTCCTCGGGTCAATATCTAACCTCAGTCGAAGGCTCCAGACCTGTGGCTCTCATCCCTCATCCCTTAATCGTCCCTTAAAGGACGGGGCGCGTCAAAAGTGCCCCAAGGCTTCGTCTGATCGCCAAAATAAGGGTCGCAATCGATTCCTCGGGTCAATATCTAACCTCAGTCGAAGGTTCCAGACCTGTGGCTCTTATCCCTCATCCCTTAATCGTCCCTTAAAGGACGGGGCGCGTCAAAAGTGCCCCAAGGCTTCTTCTGATCGCCAAAATAATGGTCGCAATCGATTCCTCGGGTCAATATCTAACCTCAGTCGAAGGTTCCAGACCTGTGGCTCTTATCCCTCATCCCTTAATCGTCCCTTAAAGGACGGGGCGCGTCAAAAGTGCCCCAAGGCTTCGTCTGATCGCCAAAATAAGGGTCGCAATCGATTCCTCGGGTCAATATCTAACCTCAGTCGAAGGTTCGAGACCTGTGGCTCTTATCCCTAATCCCTTAATCGTCCCTTAAAGGACGGGGCGCGTCAAAAGTGCCCCAAGGCTTTGTCTGATCGCCAAAATAAGGGTCGCAATCGATTCCTCGGGTCAATATCTAACCTCAGTCGAAGGATCGAGACCTGTGGCTCTTATCCCTCATCCCTTAATCGTCCCTTAAAGGACGGGGCGCGTCAAAAGTGCCCCAAGGCTTCGTCTGATCGCGAAAATAAGGGTCGCAATCGATTCCTCGGGTCAATATCTAACCTCAGTCGAAGGTTCCAGACCTGTGGCTCTTACCTATCCCTCATCCCTTAATCGTCCCTTAAAGGACGGGGCGCGTCAAAAGTGCCCCAAGGCTTCGTCTGATCGCCAAAATAATGGTCGCAATCGATTCCTCGGGTCAATATCTAACCTCAGTCGAAGGTTCCAGACCTGTGGCTCTTATCCCTCATCCCTTAATCGTCCCTTAAAGGACGGGGCGCGTCAAAAGTGCCCCAAGGCTTCGTCTGATTGCCAAAATAAGGGTCGCAATCGATTCCTAGGGTCAATATCTAACCTCAGTCGAAGGTTCCAGACCTGTGGCTCCCTTCCTTTATCCCTTAATCGTCCCTTAAAGGACGGGGCGCGTCAAAAGTGCCCCAAGGCTTCGTCTGATCGCCAAAATAAGGGTCGCAATCGATTCCTAGGGTCAATATCTAACCTCAGTCGAAGGTTCCAGACCTGTGGCTCCCTTGCTTCATCCCTTAATCGTCCCTTAAAGGACGGGGCGCGTCAAAAGTGCCCCAAGGCTTCGTCTGATTGGGGCACTTTTGACGCGCCCCGTGCTTTAAGGGACGATTAAGGGATGAAGGAAGGGAGCCACAGGTCTGGAACCTTCGACTGAGGTTAGATATTGACCCGAGGAATCGATTGCGACCCTTATTTTGGCGATCAGACGAAGCCTTGGGGCACTTTTGACGCGCCCCGTCCTTTAAGGGACGATTAAGGGATGAGGGATAGGAGCCACAGGTCTGGAACCTTCGACTGAGGTTAGATATTGACCCGAGGAATCGATTGCGACCCTTATTTTGGCGATCAGACGAAGCCTTGGGGCACTTTTGACGCGCCCCGTCCTTTAAGGGACGATTAAGGGATGAGGGATAAGAGCCACAGGTCTGGAACCTTCGACTGAGGTTAGATATTGACCCGAGGAATCGATTGCGACCCTTATTTTGGCGATCAGACGAAGCCTTGGGGCACTTTTGACGTGCCCCGTCCTTTTAGGGACGATAAAGGGATGAGGGATAGGAGCCACAGGTCTGGAACCTTCGACTGAGGTTAGATATTGACCCGAGGAATCGATTGCGACCCTTATTTTGGCGATCAGACGAAGCCTTGGGGCACTTTTGACGCGCCCCGTCCTTTAAGGGACGATTAAGGGATGAGGGATAGGAGCCACAGGTCTCGAACCTTCGACTGAGGTTAGATATTGACCCGAGGAATCGATTGCGACCCTTATTTTGGCGATCAGACAAAGCCTTGGGGCACTTTTGACGCGCCCCGTCCTTTAAGGGACGATTAAAGGATTAGGGATAAGAGCCACAGGTCTGGTACCTTCGACTGAGGTTAGATATTGACCCGAGGAATCGATTGCGACCCTTATTTTGGCGATCAGACGAAGCCTTGGGGCACTTTTGACGCGCCCCGTCCTTTAAGGGACGATTAAGGGATGAGGGATAAGAGCCACAGGTCTGGAACCTTCGACTGAGGTTAGATATTGACCCGAGGAATCGATTGCGACCATTATTTTGGCGATCAGACGAAGCCTTGGGGCACTTTTGACGCGCCCCGTCCTTTAAGGGACGATTAAGGGATGAGGGATAAGAGCCACAGGTCTGGAACCTTCGACTGAGGTTAGATATTGACCCGAGGAATCGATTGCGACCCTTATTTTGGCGATCAGACGAAGCCTTGGGGCACTTTTGACGCGCCCCGTCCTTTAAGGGACGATTAAGGGATGAGGGATAAGAGCCACAGGTCTGGAACCTTCGACTGAGGTTAGATATTGACCCGAGGAATCGATTGCGACCCTTATTTTGGCGATCAGACGAAGCCTTGAAGCACTTTTGACGCGCCCCGTCCTTTAAGGGACGATTAAGGGATGAGGGATAAGAGCCACAGGTCTCGAACCTTCGACTGAGGTTAGATATTGACCCCAGGAATCGATTGCGACCCTTATTTTGGCGATCAGACGAAGCCTTGGGGCACTTTTGACGCGCCCCGTCCTTTAAGGGACGATTAAGGGATGAAGGAAGGGAACCACAGGTCTGGAACCTTCGACTGAGGTTAGATATTGACCCGAGGAATCGATTGCGACCCTTATTTTGGCGATCAGACGAAGCCTTGGGGCACTTTTGACGCGCCCCGTCCTTTAAGGGACGATTAAGGGATGAGGAATAAGAGCCACAGGTCTCGAACCTTCGACTGAGGTTAGATATTGACCCGAGGAATCGATTGCGACCTTTATTTTGGCGATCAGACGAAGCCTTGGGGCACTTTTGACGCGCCCCGTCCTTTAAGGGACGATTAAGGGATGAAGGAAGGGAGCCACAGGTCTGAAACCTTCGACTGAGGTTAGATATTGACCCGAGGAATCGATTGCGACCCTTATTTTGGCGATCAGACGAAGCCTTGGGGCACTTTTGACGCGCCCCGTCCTTTAAGGGACGATTAAGGGATGAGGGATAAGAGCCACAGGTCTGGAACCTTCGACTGAGGTTAGATATTGACCCGAGGAATCGATTGCGACCCTTATTTTGGCGATCAGACGAAGCCTTGGGGCACTTTTGACGCGCCCCGTCCTTTAAGGGACGATTAAGGGATGAGGGATAAGAGCCACAGGTCTGGAACCTTCGACTGAGGTTAGATATTGACCCGAGGAATCGATTGCGACCCTTATTTTGGCGATCAGACGAAGCCTTGGGGCACTTTTGACGCGCCCCGTCCTTTATGGGACGATTAAGGGATGAAGGAAGGGAGCCACAGGTCTGGAACCTTCGACTGAGGTTAGATATTGACCCGAGGAATCGATTGCGATTCTTATTTTGGCGATCAGACGAAGCCTCGGGGCACTTTTGACGCGCCCCGTCCTTTAAGGGACGATTAAGGGATGAGGGATAAGAGCCACAGGTCTGGAACCTTCGACTGAGGTTAGATATTGACCCGAGGAATCGATTGCGACCCTTATTTTGGCGATCAGACGAAGCCTTGAAGCACTTTTGACGCGCCCCGTCCTTTAAGGGACGATTAAGGGATGAAGGATAAGAGCCACAGGTCTGGAACCTTCGACTGAGGTTAGATATTGACCCGAGGAATCGATTGCGACCCTTATTTTGGCGATCAGACGAAGCCTTGGGGCACTTTTGACGCGCCCCGTCCTTTAAGGGACGATTAAGGGATGAAGGAAGGGAGCCACAGGTCTGGAACCTTCGACTGAGGTTAGATATTGACCCGAGGAATCGATTGCGACCCTTATTTTGGCGATCAGACGAAGCCTTGGGGCACTTTTGACGCGCCCCGTCCTTTAAGGGACGATTAAGGGATGAGGGATAGGAGCCACAGGTCTGGAACCTTCGACTGAGGTTAGATATTGACCCGAGGAATCGATTGCGACCCTTATTTTGGCGATCAGACGAAGCCTTGGGGCACTTTAGACGCGCCCCGTCCTTTAAGGGACGATTAAGGGATGAAGGAAGGGAGCTAGGGCAAAATCAATGTCATATTCGTGTTCCCCGTCCCCCAACTGACCTAATAGCAGTTTTTGAAGTGATTCTGAATCCGACGCTGTATTCGTTGCTGTTGCTGACGCTAACTTCACGGACATTATCTAAACTTATGAAAATTATGGCTCGCCAATAAAACTGATGGCTACCTTACAGAGAACAAGGTAGGTAGTCTAATAGCAACAGACTACCTTGTGCTCTGTTGTTACAAAAATGTTACTACCAACATGTTGCAATAGATAATTTATTCGAAGACTACAGAGTTTGGCATATAACTACGAACTAGTCAAAGCAAACACGATCCTTACCTTCTCCCAAGTCCTTGAACTCGGCGATGATGTGGTTCCACAGCAGTTCAGCTTTCGTGTCCACAGCGTGCCGGGCCCTGAGAAAGGCGTTCAAAGTCATACACCAGTAAAACGCCTTATGGGCGAAGAACGAACGAGCGAGATGGTGAGCCCTGTACGTGCGGAAGGGCGAGAGGGTACCTCCAACGGGCTTGTGCAAAGCACCTTTCAAACCGGTCGCTAGCGGTGTGCCAAATTTGAACGCAATCTGGGCCCAGCCGTTCCTGAGAACTGAGGCCTCTTGCACCAAACTACCTAGCTAGGTAAAATCGAAAAACCGGTTTCAGAATAAGCTAATCTAACGGTGGTAAATTTGTTTGCAATAGCCCAATACATAATCCTACATGTGCTTGCTAAATTTTGCACGCAAATTATTACATTTGAGACTTGGACTGGGTATACGATGCAAAATAATCCAAGCTTTGGTGCAATAGGATTTTGGTGCAAGAGGCCTCAGGAAGCGGCATTCTGCACGTGCGCACGTGCAAACGGGGTCCAAAATGACTTTTGCACGGCACCCTACTAACTGGTCCCCAACCGTGTACCAAATTTGAGCGCAATTGGCCCAGCCGTTCTCGAGATCTGGAAACGCCCCCTGCACGTGCGCACGTGCAGTAGCACCCTAACCGCAACACATGGGAATGCATTGCCTGGTGGGTCTGTATGCCAAGTTTCAGCGAAATCGCCCCAGTAATTACCGAGTTATTGAAATGGGAACAAATTTGGCACCTCTTCTTTTTTGTTTTGCATGTGCAGTGGGGGTCACTCACATAGAGCAAGAGTATCCGACCTTTGGTAGAGGGGATGCAGCTACCACACAAAAATTGCCGCAAGACAATCGCCCAAGCGGCTGCTGAGATATGAGCCTGTCAAAAGCACTACTTTTGCAAAACAGCTTGAACACCCTTAAAGGTCACTGAGATGTATCAAAATTAGTCAATTACGGGGTAGAAGGGATGGGGCTACCCAGCGAAAAAGACCGCAGGCCAATCGGTCCAGCGGTTGCTGAGATATAAGCCTCTCAAAAGCGTTACAGGCCTGAGGCCGGGCCGGGCCTCATACTGAGATTTTTCCGTTATATTGAAACTTCGCTCGCTCGCTCGTAACAACATGTAATCGTTGCATTGGAACGTTGATAGATGGTCTTAAACCAGTTAATTCGAAATGATCGAACTGTATCGCAACTGCGAGGTCAAGCCAGTTCTTTTTTCACATGTGTAAAAAACCGGGCACCGGCCAATGTTGTCTTGAATATGATCTTGTCAATTGGTTAGATATTTACCGTATCCAGCCGACTGCACATCTGCTTGCATATTTGTGGCCAGAAGCTGATGCGACGCGTCCAACAAACATCAACAAAACAACGATAATAAGTAGCTAACGATCATAGGTTCGTCGGCAGTAATCGCTCACACAATTAGGTAATTAATGGTTTAACTGTAGTGTCGGCGCCGTCACTTACTTGTACTGATCCTCAAGTGTAAAGCCAATGAAATCGTACGGCGGCGACGGCGGCCTGTGCCGAGGCTGGTCCGCCTTCTCTGCTGCCGCCTCCTCTGTGGTGACCCGCCGCTGGTCCTGCGACGGGACGTCACCGGACACGGCCGAGGAAGCAGCGGGCGCCGTCTGAAATATAGTGACAGGTGTTGATAAGAAACTCCAAGGGAGCCAAAGGGTGATTTCGAGTCTCGAGTATATTATTGAACGGGAAATGACTCGATATCTAGCAAGTAGGAGCGTAAATTACTACCTAATTAAATACTACCTAATAATTATTACCTTGCCCCACAATTATCACAAGCGTGTAAAATGCTTCTCTGGAAAGAAATGTCATACATGTCCCGTGTTTTGCAGAGAAGACGGCCACCACCGCCCCAACAGTAACTCCCCACCAACCTCAGCCGATGTCACCGTCGCCGTCCTCTTCACCGGGGGCTGGAACCTGCTCTTGGCGGCGCCACGTCGCACGGTGGAACGCGACCGCCGCTGGGCCGGCCGGACGCATCGCGACGGGCTCCAGTCATCGTCGCCGCTGCCAGGTGACCTCACTCGAGGCCGTTTCGGTCGGGCCGGCCGAGGCGGCGGCGGCGGCGGTGCGCGCATGAACGACGGTGGCTGGCCCGCGATGCCTGTGAGACCGTGGGAAAAGACATAACCAGTAGCGGCGGAACGCCTTCAATTAAGGGGGGGGGGGGCACTACCGACCTTTGGTCTCATTCTTTCCATGCAACACTTAGAGGGCTAATGTTAAAATGCCGAAATTAAAGGGGGCACGGTGCCCCGGTGCTCCCCCCGTCCCGACGCCTATGGACATAACCCCGAACCGTAACTAGAGCCGTTAATTAACCCGCGCCCCGTAGGGGGGGGGGCGAAAAGGCCCCCCCCCTGTCCTTTTCCGTCTCCTAAACGGCTTGAGGTATCGCCTGTCGCCACCAAACTTTCAGGACCCCTCCGGGCATCAATTTTACACATTGTGACCAAAAATTTTTCCAGAGGCTATGACAGGTTGGCCACAAATGACGTCAGAGTGACGTCATGTGCTGCCATCGAGAAGAGCTGTCAGGCCTACAGCTTTGAAGACACAGACAAATGATCAGACAAAAAAGGTGTAGAATTACCAGGGCTACAAAACTGCTATCTCGGATTTTTGAAATTTTTGAGTTTTGACCCCCAAAAATCAAAAAAGCAATTTTTCGGATATAGTTGCCAAACAATCCAAAAAGTTTTTGGAGTTTCGTAAAACCCGGAATATATGTGTTAGTACCTACCGTCTTCTATCTACATACAAAATTTCAGATCAATATCTTGTTTTTTGGCCAAGTTATAGCGAAAAAACTGTTCAAAAATGATGATGTCAAATTTTGAAACTCAATTTTTGGCAATTCTAGACCACGTAGAGCAAAACAAAGACCACCATTAGACTCCTAGTGATGATCTGCATCGAATGGATACCCATTTTATGCAAAAATATCAACTTTGAAATTTGAACTAATTTGATCTGACCTCTGTGACCTGACCTGGTATCAGTGACCTCAGATAGCGAAGTATATGTTTGACGAACAATGTACCATCGATGGTTTTCAATAACTTACCAATTTACTCGATTTCACAACACATTTCTTTAAATGTCTGTGAACGGTGAAAATCCGACCTTTGACCTGACCTGTGACGTCATCGGTTTGACCTAGGTCAATGAAATTTGGTCACAAGGTAGTTTTTGGATGGGGCTATCGAACGCCATTTGAATTTTGAAAATCGGCCGGTAAATTTCCGAGATCTTAGGGGGGGGGCCGAAACGCCCCCCCTACGGGTGGTAGGATCCGCCGATAGCCCTACGGGGCGCGGGTTAACCCTATTCCTGGCGGGGGGGGGGGGCCTCAGGAGCCCCCCCCCCTGAGGTTTTTTGGTTATTTCTCCCAAACGCGTTGAGCTAGGAAGCTCAAATTTTCTGACTTTTCCTAAAAGGCTTCTACGCAACATGTCTGAAAATTTTGAGTTGATCTGACCTCAGGTCAGGTCACCAGAGGCGGTTTGGTGACCCTACCTCAGAAAAGTTTGCAATCACGCCAGAGCTAGAGTTTTTGACCGATCAATTTCTTCTCTTCAGGCTTTAGTTAGGGTACCAGTATGTGCAATTTGTATATCTCGGAATTTTGATATCGGTGACCTAAGGTCAGGTCAGTTTCGCGACCTCCCCATTATAAGTCAATGGGAGAAAAATCAACTCCCTGTTTTTACCACTAAAACGGGTCGGAATGGCCCCATATACCATACATGACTTCATATACGATCAACCTTCACTACCTTGAGGTCTGTTTTGCTGTTGGGCAGCTGCGAGGTCATGTGCCGTCATCAAAGGTCACCAAAGTTTTTGGCCAATAACTCCGTACAGGAACAAGATACAGACGCGTGGATGGTCTCATTGTGTTCAGCTCGTCAAGACGCATCGAATGATATACATGATGACCTCGAGGTCACGTGACCTGAGGTCAACCTTTGACCTTGACCTTGCGAGGTCAACATATATATCATTCGATGCGGATTGACGAGAGGATCACGATGATGCCCTTAGTTTGTTCCTATCTTGACTAATTCGAAAGTTATTCGAGAAAAACTCTCTCCATATCTAGCGCCGCCATTTTGACTTTTTCGACCCCTGTGACGTCATCTTTGACCTGACCTGAAAATGACCTTTGTAAAAATTGTAGATCTTGACCGTGCGTATCCGATGCCGTTTACCGTTTGTCGCTATCTTGCTTCGTTCTCGAGATCTCAGGGGGGGGCCGAATCGGCCCCCCCCCGCCAGTTTCTTGTCCCGGCGGAGCCCGCCAGGAATAGGGTTAAGCCTACTGCCTATCTTGATCAGGAGCCAAACGCCGGGGAGGGGCAAAACACCAGTAGGTACAGGTCTCGCGGGTTTTAGCGGTAGGTTTTGCACCTAGAAAATTTAGTGTACTTCAGGCTATATCTTCGTCGTCTTAAGCTTTTAGGTGTTGAAGATGCGATCGACTTGTTGGGTAACAAGCCGGCCATGATCGTGTAAAATGGCTTCATCGTAGATCGATTAGTTTCTGAGATATAACCGGAAATGTAAAAGTGCAAAACCTACCGCTTAACACGGGCACTGCAGGGGGGTTGTTGTTTTCAACCCCCCCCCCCCCCCCGTGGTTTTTCGCAAATCGCGAGAAAACGGCGGCGCGTAGCGCCGCCAAATTTTGCATACCTGTTCTCCCAGCTTTTGCACACCTTGAGTAAAAATTTTGACCCCAGGTGACCTATGGTCAGGTCACCAGGTCAGGTCAAGTGACCCTACCTCGAAACGTAAATTTCGAAGTTTGCAATCCCACCAAGCCTACAGCTGTTGAGATATGATCGTGAAACCCACAGGAAATAGTAAAGTCATCACGAGCTACAACTTGTATATCTCGGAATTTTTATATCGATGACCTAAGGTCAGGTCATTTTTGCGACCGGCCCATTATAAGTCAATGGGAGAAATTTCAACTTACTCTGAATGCCATCCTATGACTTCAATACGCTCAGGATCATAGTATTACAGGTCCCTGTTGGTGATTTCACCGAAACATATCACTTATGACCTTTGGAAGGTGATCTCCAGGTCATCTTAGGTCACCTGAGGTCACCAGCGGTTTTTCTTCAATAACTTGAGATTGAATAGAGATAGAGACTCCGTTCGACGTTTATCGTGTTTTTCTCGTCAATGCAGATCGAATGATATGCAACATGACCTATTTCGGTCAGGTCATGACCTTGACCTGAGGTCAAATTTTCAACTTGACCTTTCGAGGTTATATTATATATCATTCGATGCGCCTTGACGAGCCAAGAACGATGGCGTTCGAATCGATCCTCTGTCTTGTGTGCAAGACAAGTTATTCAAGAAAAACTACCGCGAAATTCCTGTTGTGAAAATCGTAACATTTTGTCTTCGGTGACCTCTGGTGACCTCGTTTTTGACCTGACCCAAAAATGATCTTAGTATTTCTTGTAGATCTCATCTCAACCTATCCAACGCCGTTTACCGCTTGTCGCTACGTTGCGCCGTTTTCGAGATCTCAGGGGGGTTGTTTTCAACCCCCCCCCCCCCTGCAGTTCGTGTTCGGCTCAGACCCGCTGCAGTGCGCGTGTTAACCCGCGCCCGGCTGGGGGTCCTGGATTTCCACGCCCTGCTGGGGGGGGGGGGTGTTTGAACACCCCCCCTTGTAACTCGGCTCCTGGGCCACGTAGCGATACGCGGAAGGCGGCGTTAGAAAGAGCGTCAAAAATAATGACGAAATCACTTCGGTCAATTTTTTGGTCAGGTCAAAGGTCAGGTCACCAGAGGTCATTGAAGGCAAAATTTCGCCGATTTCCAGGTCGAATGTCGAAAATTTCCAAGAAGCCAACGCATAACTCGGAAACCAATAGAGCTACAGCGCCGCGGAAAAGCGCATTCGATAGCCCTATTAACGCCCTTTCTGAATAATTCTCTCAGATTTGACCTAACGTCAACGGTTTTGCCTGCAGGGGGCAAAAACTGCAAAAATAGCCGATTTTTTCGGAAACAGTTTTTCTGCAATAACTTTTGACCCAATCCCTGTACGAGCTTATTTTTACCGGCATCGTGTTCCTCTCGTCAAGACGCATCGAATGAACTATAACTTGACCTTGAAAGGTCAACTTGAAAATTTGACCTCAGGTCAAGGTCATGACCTGACCGGAAAGGGTCATGCTGCATATCAGTCGATCCGTATCGTCGATCTGAACACATCTAAGGCGTTTTCATCGCTCTAGCATGCCTCTATCAATAGTTATTTGCGAAAAACTGTTAGATACCATTCGTGACCTAAGATGACCTCAGGGCATAAACAAGGGTCACGGACACCATTTTCATGTTCAGTGTGTCTAAACCACTTGTAATTCGGTGTTTGGGAGTGTTTATAATGTCTTTCGTCCAAAAGAGGCGCATTTCAATTTTCTCCCATTGACTTATAATGGGGAGGTCGCAAAATTGACCTGACCTTAGGTCACCGATATCAAAATTCCGAGATATACATTTTGTACATGCTATTGCTCTTAGCAATCGCTGAAAGTTTCAAAGCGATCGGTCACTCGATGTAGCTATGACAGACATTGAAACTTTTTATGAGGTGAGGTCACTTCAAGTGACCTGGTGACCTGACCTTGAATGACCTTGGTCTGAAATTTTCACAACATGTGTAGAATTGATGTATGATAAGGTGTACCAAAAACGGCGGCGCTCCGCGCCGCCGTTTTTGAGATATTCGCGAAAAACCACAAGGGGGGGTGTTCAAACACCCCCCCTTGAACACCCCCCCCCCCCCAGCAGGGCGCGGGTTAATCTCGCGAGACCTGTACGTGCGAGAATTGAGCTGAGCACCTTGGCATTATTGGCAATCGAGGAATTTTACTTCTGATTACCCTATAAACATGCATCGACTGAGGTCACTTATTTTTCAAAAAAAATATTTATCAAAAGATTTTGATAAATAAAGCTATCTTAGTTCTTACCGAGTTCAGTCAGCTTCTCATAGTTGGATTTCATGTTGCAGTACGCCTGCTTCTCAATATCGCTGAGCGCTTCCCACGCGTCGTGGGTAAAATACTGTCGGATTAGACCAAATCGATCGCTTTCCATTTTGAAATAAAAGGCCGTAATTATTATGCGAAATAGATATTTAAATTCAATTTTTAAACAATAGGAACCGCACCCCCCATCGCGCAATATACGCGAACACACTTGTTTATTTCCGCCTTCTGCTTGAAACCGTAAGATGAGTCATGACTTTAATCAATTGTTATTTTCATAAAACATGTCTCTCATTTTAAATTTTTGAATTAAAAAAATTGCTTATTTTTTAGAATACGATTTGTATGTATCTTGCTAGTTTTCATAGCAAAACACGAAGTACTTGTAAATGATGACATATGAATCTCGACTATTATGACGCGGCTTTGCTGCATTACCACGTGTGAGTGTAGTCAGTCGTCGCGCGTGAGTGGTGTTTTTATTGTTTTTTGGTGGTCATGGTGGTTATTTCATTGCAATTTCTTTGAAGGGTATCTCCTGTATCTGTTTCATTTTGAGTGCAGGGCCTTTGCAGGCCTTCCGTAATCCGTTGTTACCGAGTACCAGTACAAGTACAGAATGGACGCCGAACCAACGCAGAAAACGAGGGATCTTGATTTGGATTTAAAGATGGATCAGCAACAGCATGGTGAGTTGTTTCATCCAAGCTCTATCGTCCTGGGGAACATTTAAAGATGAGCCATTGTTGTTGCGAGCCGGATTCATTTTCATCCAGCAACGCCAGTATTTGTGTATCAGCTGGGGAAACTACGAGGCGCCAAAATAAAATATGATCAGCCAATCAATCACTTGAGTGGGCTGGCCAATGACCATATATGGTCATAAAATCAAAAAACTTGGTCAAATCCCTCTTTGGTCAATCTCCCTCTTTCAAAACTTGGCTCAATCCCGCCACTACGCCGGACATATTCGGCATAACGTGTATATTTTCCAGTCTGGCCTACAACCTACCAACCTACAACCTGCCAACCTACAACCTACAACCTGCCAACCTCCAACCTACCAACCTACAACCTACCAACCTACAACCTACCAACCTACCCTGCAACCTACCAACCTACATCCTACCAACCTACAACCTACAAACCTACCCTACAACCTAACCCTTTTTATAAATTTAGTCCGAATGGTAAAATGGGCGGATTTAACCCGCGAGTTGCTGGGGGGGGGGGGCGTTAAACGCCCCCACTTTTTTCGCTGGGCCATAGCATAAAAACGGCGCGCCAAATTTTGGGTACCTGTAGGGAATTGATTGAAGTTTATTGTGACAAAGTTTCAAAAAAATCGGTCCGAAAAATTTTGAGATCAGTTGGGGAAACTACGAGGAGCCAAACAAAAATTGGATTAGCCAATCAGCGGCTGGAGTGGGCGGGGCGATGACCATATATGGTCATAAAATCAGACAACTTCATCTTTTCAATGAATTTTAGCATTCAAATGAAAAAATAAGGCATAAGAATGTTTTTTAACCACACAAAACCTACACTCACCCGGTGCATAATTATCTGGCGGCTCTAAATCGCAGAGTTACAACGCAAGGTCAAACCGTGATTGGCAAATATGGCGGATTGAAACAGACGCGCCAAAAAATGTAAGCAGTACCGTGGTTTTAAAATGTCATTATTTTTATTATTTTGTTTATGGTTTTTCTAATTGTAGTTAAGTTATTATTTAAGAATTAAATATTTATGTTTATTGTAATTAAAATAAATCTTTTAACAATTTTCTTTCATAAAACCAATCCATTTATTGAATGGCCAGCTGATTGTGACGCCCAGAACCTGCAGAAAAGCCGTTTTCCCATCGCCATTTTCGAGTCAATTCGCCGAATTTTATCTAATCACACTAATTCCTAGTGAAAAATGGAAGCCTTTTCTCTCCAATAAGTGGACGCGATACCGCAAGTACCGGCTTGTTATACCGTTTTTCACCCTTAGTAGCGGGGGCTGCATTTATGCCCATATATGGTCATCAAAAGTCCATTTATTGACCAATCCATTTTTTGACATTCGCCTCGTAGTTTCCCCAACTGAGATATCGAGGTTTTAGTGACGTCATGATTTCTGAGTTTTCGACCAAAAACGGCATATGTTCAAAAAATCATATAAAATCACAGAAAAGACATACAGACATGCAGTAAACGCCATTAGACTGCCAATACCATGAACAATCAAATGGCTATCTTCGATTATTGATTATCGTTCCGCATTTTCCAAAATCTTGAACTGAATCTTGGCAATTTCTCGTGACTACTTCACGACCATGATACATGCATTTCTTAAATTGAACTTTTTGAGCCAAACACGTACACATATGATAAAATGAATGTCACCATCGTGTTCTACGCCCCAAATTACCCATAAAACATGTGCCACGGGCTGCGAATATCAGTTTTGATTTTCGGGGATATGTGCCTATCCGGTTGACCTGACCTTGACCCTGACCTATGCTTGACTGACCCCTACATGGAGCTGACACTCTTGTAGGCCTTATATGATGGATTGTGCACCGTTTTGACTTTTGACAGAGTTTATGACTAGAGGCGCCCATTGCGAAGTCCTGAAGTCCATTCTACTGAAAGCCTGATTTCCGGTGTATGACCTGACCTTGACCTGACCTGTGACCTCAAAATTCAACTTTAAAATGCTCATCTGAAGCGTCTCGTCGCGTTCTTTCGTTTGCCGCCTCGTGCGTTTCGCTGCGCCTATTGGTTCTCGAGTTATCGGCTGGGGGCGTTTAACGCCCCCCCCCCCCCCCAGCAAACGGTGGGTGGCGAAATACCCCAGCAACTGCCGGGTTAAGGAGTCAGAGCCTGCACTAAGCATGGCTGTTGTGCTGACCCTGACCCTACCACCCGATCGCGCAATGCCAGTTGTATGGCAGAATTTTGTCCAAACGTTTAACTGCCCTCACGACTGGACATGGCCCCCTACGCTCACTCACGTTACCTGGCTTCTATGCGGCCCCTGCCACACCACATAACTTTACCTGACTCAACGACTGGTTCGGTGTAACTTATAAATATTTTGTGTAAAAAGTATCATAAGTATCTATGCGTGATCTCACTTTTCTACCTTAGAAGGATGTGTTCTTTCTAGTGATGTCAATTACGGAAAATCGGAATACCGATACCAAACCAAATACCAACCAAAACCATGGAGAAATACCGAAACCAAACCAACTTGGGATCATGAGGAAAATACCGACCTTTTACCGATTTCTTAGCCTCTTAAACATTAGCGAGGGCTCATGATACCAACAAAATACCAAACACATTAGGATTGAAATACCAAATACCGAGTTGGTATCGGTTTGGTATCGGTATACCAAAAAGTTGGTATCCGATTGACATCTCTGGTTCTTTCTTTCATGATTTTGTTTTGTGATTTTTTCCAGTTTTAAAAGAGTGCAAAAGAGGGAAATAGCAAGGCATGGATCTCAAATTTGGATGTGGATAGAAGGCGGTAGGGACTATTACATATATTCCTTTTTTAATTAGAAAAAAACTGTGAATTTTTGCCTACTTTATTCAAAAAATTATTTTTTGATTTTTAGGGGCCAAAACTCAAAAATTTCAGAAATCCGAGACAGCAGTTTTGTAGCCCTGTTCTACTTCTTTTATATGTTTAATCTTTTTTCTGTACCTATCTCTAAAGCCTAGGCTCTTCCCGCGAAACCTTTTTTGGGTCGAAAATGGTAGAAATGACATAAATCCGACGTCATTAGCCGCCGACCTATCATTGGAGAACTGTTTGGTCACAATGTGTAATAGCTACTCCCGGGAGGGTACTGAAAGTTTGGTGACGATCGGCGGAGCGGTTCTGGAGCTATATCGGAAAAAGCTAAGGGGGGGGGGGGGGGGCAAAAGCTCATCAACGTCCCAAAACTACATTTTTGCTCAGGTGTCAGAGGAGAAATTGCAGACCAAAAATGGGATGAGTGAAAAAAATTGTTGGCCAGGCTAGGCCCTAAAAGAGTGGGAAAGAATAAAAAGCATGACTTTATCTGCAATTTTTGCAGATAGTAGAATGCAAAACACATAACCACTTAACCTAAAAATATTTGACTTACCATTGCCTGTAATCTCTCCCAAGGCATGCACATACACATTCACTAACCCCGCGTTCGATGTCTCTCGGACGACGAAGATTCAAAGTCGTCCGGCCAATCCCGTTCAAATTCAGCGGGGGCTCGGCTGCGGTTATGGAACGTGATTGGCCGGACGACGTAGAATCTTCGTCGTCCGAGAGACATCGAACGCGGGGTAAATCATAAGTTGTTATAGAGCAAATGTCTCAACAAAATCCGTTCATTTGGCTGTTCGCCTTCTGCAAGCCAAGCCACAGACCTGAGATCAAATCTGAGGCGAAGTTGGCGAAAGGTCTTTGAAAGAGCTGCTTATTGAGAGCTGTCTATTGAATACGTTTATTAGTATTTTCCCAGTTGCTAACATGTTTAGGTATACTGAAGTAACACTAAGAATGCTTTCGGCTCCTGATCGAGCTAGAGCTTCGCTGAAAAAAAGAACGAGAATGCCAAGACGAGAGAAAGCCGATGATAGGTACCCAATGTCAAGGGCTTCGAACATCCCACGTCAACTCCCAAGTAGGGAACATCTGGACCTGCTAGAACTGTGTGAATGAAAGTTGTTATTGGGGTAACGAGGTCCAGATTACAAATGCTATACTAGTATTAAACGAAGACGATGGCTATGCATTTGGGGCAGATCAGGTCAGGTCATGTAGACCAGTGGTAGGCTTTCTGCCAACAGGGTTAAAACCAGTGGCTATCAACACTGGGCGTGTGAGTACCCTACTATATTTGCCTTGTGACAATCTGCTTTTTGGTACATTGTTGTTGACATACTGTATCATTGACATTGATGATATTACGTGTCATTAATACTATGTATAAGGAACTGCTTAATTACTGTCTTGCTACCTATCTACTTGGCTTATTGTGATTCGGTATAGTTATATTCGACGTGAACTGACAAGTGTCTTTGGACCCCTATTCCACCAGTGTCTGAACTACTGCCGCTCATGCGGGCTGCGTCAACGTCACCAGGAGAACCAAAGTGGTCTCGGAAGGGCTCTCCGGACAGCGACGAGGAATGGGGCCCGTCACAGTGTGTGAGGAAGTCCCAGAGGCTGAGGGACTCTACTCCCATAGACAGTGGCTCTGAGAGCGACTTTCGGCCAGTTGTGAAGGAGGAGATAAAGATTGAAGTTACTTCACCAAGGGTAAGCGAACAAATGCTTGGTGCTCATTTCTATTATTGTTTTTTTTTTCTACCAAGTTGTTATGCACCAGACATGTGCACGGATCCCAGACAACCAATCACGGAAATCGAGATGGCCATTAGATTGACGGTCTTCAAGCAAGAAATTATGGTGGAAAACATGGCTCATAGAAGCCTCTCAATGAACCAACTATTTTGCATTCCTTCAGGGTTAACAGTTCTGAGAAAATCCCTCAAGATCCATCTCGGATCCATGATTCGTGGCCATGGATCCGAGATGGATCTTGAGGGATTTTCTCAAAACTGTGAACTCTGAGGGAATGCAAAATAGTCGGTTCGTTGAGAGGCATCTATTAGCCATGTTTTCCACCATAATTCCATGCTTAACGTCCACTAATCTAGTGGCCATCTTGATTTTCGTGTTTGGTCGTCTGGGATCCGTGCCCATGTCTGTTATGCACATTTAAGGTGTGTCCCAATTCAGACTGAAGTGGGTAACATGTTTTGTTTAACATTTCCGATTTTTTTTTTTTATCTGCTCTAGGTTGAGCGGCCGTCGTCTCCCTCGGTGTCCGACGACGATCCTTTCTCGGACCGCGCTCTGCATTCTTTAGTGAAGGAGGAAAAGTACCGACCTCGATCACCGTCACCGTCTGAGGACTTCATCGGGTTCACTGAGGTGGACCGGGACAGGTGAGCGCACGACTCAAGGGAAGACCGGGTTCAATTGTAGCTTTTTTTTGCATTTTATCATGTGGTGTAAAAACGTTTGCAGTTATAAAGTTCTTTCTTTTATTTTCATAAACTATGATGTTTTTTCTTATAAATGCAGTTTAAACATTTCCGAAATACATCTTTTTGGGTCAAAATTGTGGTCCCAAAAAGTCAGTTCAGCTGTTACAATTCACCCCAGATACGGGGTCAAAAGTAACACCACCCGGGGACAATTTTACCATGTTAACTAACAGGTTACAGCAACACAATTTTTTCCAAAACTTTGGTTTAACAAACGTGTTGAACACTTGTCCATCTTCCCAGACATGGTACAGGAACGGTTCTTCTCAGGAAAAAAGGCTTAAAACCTTGCACTTATACGGGGGTCGGATGGACCTGTTCTCCCTCGGCTTTTCGCAAATAAATCGAGTAAAAAGCTGCCGATTGCCACAAAACTTACAGTTCTCTTAATTCTAGCAATGTTTCATCTACGAGTGGCAGAAGACGTATGTACCTTGAAAATTTGATGGCCTTGACCTAATGGCCTGTGACCTATAACCTGTTACATTTAACCCCTGCAAGAATGTTACAATTGTCCCCGTCGCGCCGTGACATATTTTAGACGAAACTGGCGCAAAAAGATGAAGCGTGGTCAGCATCTAATGCTTGCTTTCAATTTATGGACTACAAGCCTGCCAACGCTTTCACAAAGTCTGAACTCGATGTATTATCAATTGTGGGAATGAACTAATCAAATATAACGGTATAAAAATTTACAAAATTCTATCAAAAACACAATACTGTGCACACTTGCACAGCCATCGACATACCCGGCACTTTCGTTTCAAACTCCGTTGAGAAAGGCAGTATAGAATTACGCATTTTCGGTACATATACTATTATACATATATCATATCATTTCTCGAGGCCATGTTTGGCCGGAATCGCGATTCGGCGTATGTTGGCTCGCATTAGCCGCGCGTGTGCAAGCTTTTCGTTGTTTCAAACGTTCAACATGTGATTCGATGTTGCTCCCGTGCATTAGGGTGGATGTCAAGGTCACCTGAAGGTCAGGTCAGGTCATTGGCCTTTGGTGACCTCGATTCACTTTTTCGAGTTTTTCATGTTTCTAGGCTAGTTATTTTAGTTTAATTCGAATTTAGAAACCATTTGAACATTTACGAAGTAGTTTTGGTGCCTTCGTAACATGTTACGAAGCTGTCAGAGGCGTTTGACACTTACTACGAATACCCATCACGACCCCTACTGGTTGACCTGACCTGACCTGACCTGGTCTAAATGCTTAAGGATATCATCTGTGATCAAAACTAACACGATATTCGTGATCATCACCCCGAAAAACCCCATAGCAGCCACACTTTGACTTTCTAACAGGTCCCGATTTTCCCGACTTTTGGGTCATTGACCTGACTTGGAAGGTCAACCAATGACCTAGGACCTTAAAATTGGGCATCATTGGCTTCCTCTCGTCACGGGCAACACGCTCGTTTTTTTCCGCGAAGCTCTAGCTCGATCAGGGGCCAAACGGCAAGGGGGAAGGAGTCCAACCGACCCCCCCCCCCCCCTACACGTTAGGAGCTGGCAAACGCCGCACACATGCGAGGGTTAAATAATTATGTGCTATTAATTACTAATTCTATATTGACTGCATAGTGCATATACGTTATACATTCATCAATTATGACATATCTATTGACCTACGCAGGACGTCAAAGCCCGTTCCGCGGGGCTCTGAGCTGCTGGTGTACTACGGAGACGACTCGGCCCGGGAACTGACCGTCCACTCGGAGACATCTGGGGAGTCTGTGACTTCCTCTCCGGCCGGACCTTCATCTTCAGGTCAGTTCATCGTTTGCGGCTCCGAGGGCTATGGGCAGGGCTGAGGAGTCGGAGTCGGAGTCGATAGGAGTCGGCAGGTTTGCCTGTAGTCGGAGTTAAGTCGCTTAAATCTTACCGATTTCGACTCCGTAGTCGGAGTTAACACTGCATGGCACTAGGTCATGTCTTACACCTGGTTAATTGACGATATTTCGCTCGTTGTCCTTTGAAAATCATATTTTGTTGAAACTAAGGACATATCCCTGTTTTAAAGGTAGTGTGCCACCTTTGAAAGATTTCCCATTTTATTTTTCCTAGGATAAGAAGCTTCTGTTTTTACCTAATATCGCAAAAAAAATCAAAAATGGGCCTGGAATAGTGCCTTTTTCGCCTAAAAGTTTTTCGGTTTTAAGATATGTATAACAACTGTAGTGGGCTCACCTGCAAACAGGCGTCGGGCAACAATCGCGAATGCGGCGCACTTGTGACAATAAGCAAAGGTCATTATAATTATAGTGTTACGACCATACGACGTACGGGAATGAGTTATCAGCTGTCTAATCGTAGACAACACAATGTCTAGCCTTAAACTGTAAGCCCGTATTGTATTGTTTCTTTTATTTGGCTGTCGAACATTATTTATGGTTTGAAATATGATTTTATGTAAAATAATTGATATGAAAAAGCCGTCTTATAAGTTATGACCCCATTTCACCACACGCAAGTGGCAGAAATGACAATGATCAGCTGACGCATTTTTCTTGGCCGAAGTCAGAGCGCGCGGCCCGACGCACCACGCGTATTTGGAAATTCCGACCTCGACGAGCATCAGAAGCCACCTAACAGGCGTGTTCGAAACCGCAGGAGATGATGATGAACGGGTTTATCGAAACTTGATTGGATGAGCATATCGGTAATAGCGATTTCAGTGTGTGCATTTATTGTTCATAGTGGTGTGAAATGTGGTTGGGGTACGACCGACAACCCGTCGGGGCGAATTTCGCACTGGGGTACTCAAAATTTGAAGAATTTAAGACGTTTCCATGAGTTTTGAAGGTAGGGCTAAGTTCTAAAAATCCGGTTCTCCTTATCTGGGCCATTAACTCCATACGGTCCAAGAAAGCTGGCACACTACCTTTAAACGAGCGTTTTCAGTTAAAAAGCTTTAGACGGCTGCTGCGTCAAAATCTGTTTTTATTTCTGCATGATATTTAAAAAGTACTTGCTTGCAATACAAGGCATTGGAGCGCCCAAAGGGTCGTAGTTCAGCCAAGGTAAAAAAAAAATCAGGCATATTGGGTGCTGAGACTAATGTTATAAATACCGTGGACTGAAATGGATATGGCGTCACTGGCTAAAGGTAAGGTGCAGAGAACGGCTATTAAATGCAAAACGGTTCTCTTGCATTTCAGTCCATCGTATCTTGACGGTCCCAGCGGCCGATTTCATAAACTTCGGTAGTGTGTCTGTTTACCATCCATGTGAATTATACGCCCTAAGAAATTACACCCTCTATAGATGTGGGTGGCTTTACTGGAATGGGGTGGCGTATTATTATCCATCAGTGGTGTGCTTTCGATTGTTTTGGACTATATTTTACCACATCCACTGCTGGTATTACTATAAATATTACCTAATGCTATGTATAGAAAGCACCCCTTTTATAAGATTGGGCCAATGAAGGTAAGTCTCTCGAGCTCGGCTTTACCGCTCAGCCGCTACGGGCCGAGGAAATCGGTCCTCGCCTGAGGGCAGGACGGAGGTCAGGGAGGGAGCGCGGGGTCAGCCGGGTATCGCCTGGTGCCGAGCGGGTGCCCCTCCCTCCCCCTCCTTCCCCTCTCCGACCCTCTCCGACCCTCCCTACCTCGGTGGCGGATTCCGCCAAGTTACCGATTCGCCTACGGTGGGAGGGCCAAAGCAGGGGACGTACTGTTTAGATATACAGTACACGCCACACGGGCTTTTGTCCCCGTTACCGCGCCGGCAGGGCTCTGGTCTGGACGTCGTTTGAGACTCGTTTGTTTGAACTTGGACGACAAAACCAGTGGACCCTGATCATTCACGGGGCCGTTGGGCAAGGCAGCCGGCGGCTCTGTGCACCGTCTTTCTCCCGTGAAGTTCCGACCGGTGAGCGGCCCAGAGCTGGATCTGCCGGACAACATTATCGCCGACCTCAGCAGCGACCAACTCCTGCTGTATCAGCACACCAGAGCCGTGCGGACGGGCAACACCTCCTCAAAGGAGGCCTGGAAGAAAATCGGTCCCCTGAGCCAGTAACGGCGGAACACCTTCAATAAGGGGGGGGGGGCACTGCCGACTTTTTGTCCCATTCTTCCCATGCAGCGCCCAGTAGCGGCGGAACACCTTCAATTAAGGGGGGGTGGGCACTGCCGACTTTTGGTCCCATTCTTTCCATGCAGCGCCCATAGGGCTAATGTTCAAATGCCAAAATCAAAGAGGGGGGGGGGGCTCGGTGCTCCGGTGCCCTTCCCTTTCCGCCGCCTATGCAAGACTGCACGGCATCCAAATTACCCCGGTATATGGGCCATTTGGCCGGGCGGAGAGATAGGTAACCATTACAGAGCTGAGACAACCTGAAAGATTGACGCCCAAGATTGTGCTTAACCCTAGAACGCCTAGGGGGGGGGGGGGTTGTATCAACCCCCACCCCCCTGAGGTTTTTTCGAAGTGCACGCTAAACGGCTTGTCGTAGCGGGCTGAAATTTTCAATACCCTCTGGGGCAACCTTTGCGCATCTTTTGCCGAAAAAAAATTGATCGGGTCATGTCAGGTCACGGAGTTATGACGTCATAAGAGGTACAGCCTCCGGCCGACAGTTACCAAACGTGTGCGCCGAGTCCCTAGGTTTTCTGCCGGTGATACCCACATTGTTTGATGGATCATGATGAAACTTCCCATGCATGTTGGGGCAAGCATTGGCTATCGTGTGGTGCAAGAAAATTGACCGGGTCAGGTCAGGTCACGGAGCTATGACGTCACAAGAGGAACAGCGTCCGGTACTACTTTTGAAAAGCGCCCGAACCACTATTTTGCTAATTCTTGTCACCTCAATGGGAATATGCAGCAATATTAGCTTCTATAGGGAGCAAATGAACCTCCCAAATCCAAAAATACAATCAGATTTCAAAAATTTAAATTTTGATTTTTCGAATTTCTGCCGCCGACTGTGACCTTGCCGACTTCCGGCGCTCCCAACGCGCCATTTTTAGAGCTAGGGAAACGAAATACATACCAAACGATAGAGAATTGATCAAGGAATACGATAGTGAAGGTTTCAAGTCGATATCTCCCACCGTTTTGCCGCAATCGCCGCGGAAAGTTGAAAAAGTTTGATTTTTTCGGAAAATTTGACCTTTGACCGGTCATAAGTAGGTCAAATGTTGACCTAGGACCAAAAAATATACCACCAATCGCGAGATCTCGTTGAGAGCAATCCGTTGGTTTTTTCTGCTAAGCTCTACGACCTTCCGTTTCGAAACGCCAGGGGGGGGGTCGTAACACCCCCCCCCCCCCCTGGTCGTTCGTGTTATGAGAAATGGCCTGGTCGTGCGAGGGTTAACTCATGAATTCTGGATTGACTCGACTCATGACTGGTGTGACGATCCAGATGCCCCAATGCTGACTCAAATGATCAGCATCGTGACTCGTCTTGGATTCGCCTGAAATCCTTAATTTTTCAACAGACTAGGCTTAAACTCGATTCATTTGAATGGCAGTGCAAGTGAGGAGCCACACTTAATTTTCGAGCTTACGAATCATGAGTTAAGCGCTGCCCAGTGGTAACAACAGCCAACCGTAATGGCCGCCAAACGTAGATTGCTTTAGACGACAATCGCACTGCAAAAAGAACGAGTTGGTTGTTAATTTCAAACTCTGTCGTGAACATAAACCAGTATAACGCCTTTTGGGGCGACTAACGGAGCGGGCGAGAGGGTGGGCCTTGCACGTGCGAAATTTCGAGGGGGTACCTCCAACTGACTTGTGCAAGGCACCCTATTAACCGGCCTCTAGCGATGTGCCAAATTTGAGCATAATCGGCCCAGCCGTTCTCGAGATCTGAAAGCGGCACCCTGCACGTGCGCACGTGCAAAATGGGTCCCAACTGACTTGTGCACGGCACCCTACTAACTGGCAGGGCTGCGGAGTCGGAGTCGGAGTCGGAGTCGGTCGGAGTCGATAGTTGTGACCGGAGTCGGAGTCGGAGTCGATTTTAGAAACCCGAGCCGGAGTCGAAGTCACCGAAAATCTGTCGACTCCGCAGCCCTGCTAGGTCTGCGGAGTCGGAGTCGGAGTCGGAGTCGGAGCTGGTTTTTGAAAGTCGGAGTCGGAGTCGGAGTCGCCGAAAATCCATCGACTCCGCAGCCCTGCTAACCAGGGGTAGCCAGTAACAGTTGGTAGCATTAGGCCAAATGGGCGCTCAAAAACTACTACCCCATAGGGTTTCCATGTTAAATCGACCTTTTTTCAAGCGAGCCTCACACGGTAGCTAAAAGATAAAGTGCCGATATTATTGTGGGGAAAGGTAGGCTCAAGCCTCCTCTACAACCTTTTTATCTAGCGTTTTTCGATGCGGAGGCCATAACAGGTCCAAAAAGCATTGGGCGCTGCCCGAGGTACCAAAAGCCCCTCCGTGAGAGCGGAAGTTCCTGCGCATGCGCACATTGCCTCAACCCTGTACTGGCGTACATGAGTGATCCTGCTCACGGACTCGGTCAGCCAATCAGCGTCCCAGATTACATTGATAGATGTCGCTAGCATCACGTAATTCCTGCTTGCGAACACATTTTAAGAATGAAACAGGTGCGCCATTTCCGCCTTCCATTGATTCCTTCCATCTTAGTATCAACTATACGCTTTTCAACTAACTTTAGACTAAGTTTTAAACTATGGTCAGTATGTTATTTCTGGTACATATAATTTAAAAATAACTGTTTTATGGATTTGGCTTTACCCGTCAGAATCGAATACTCTATTTTTTCCATATACAAAAAATATATCACATACTCTGTAACTTGTCGAGGTAAAATGGGCGCTTTCCGCGTCGTTGGTGTACCCGTTGTTCTATATACCCTGCTGCTAACTGGTCCCTAACCAGGCGCGGATACAAGGGGGGCCATGGTCCCCCCCCTTGGCCGATTTTTTTTCTCAAAAATGAAATAAAAAGTTAAAAAGCTGAAAAGGGGGCCTCCTGAAAATAAAGTGGCTATTCATGTTGAGATGTTGCCTGAACAGCTAGATAAGCTCAATAGACGCAGTTTTTTTGGGGGGGGCCAACAAGTGGGAAGATGGGGCCTCCAACAGGTGGGATTATGGGGGCCTCCTGGTTTCTAATGGCCCCTCCCTTGGAGATTTTCTGGATCCGCCCCTGTCCCTAACCATGTACCAAATTTGAGCGTCATCGGTCCAGCCGTTCTCGAGATCTGGAAACGACCCCTGCACGTGCGCACGTGCAGCAGCACCCCAACTCTGGCACAGGGATATGCAGTGCCTAGTGGGTGCCTACCTACATGCCAACTTTCAGCGCAATCGGCCAAGTAGTTACCGAGATTTGCAACAATTACAAAACTGACACCTCTTCGTTTTGCACGTGGCACGTGCATAAGGGGTCACCCACATGCATCGGTAATAGTCCAATACTTGGTAGAAGGAATGAAGCTACCCTACAAAAATTACCGCGTGTAAACCGGCCGGCCGCTCATACTCAGAAATTTCTCCGCAGGAAAGAATCCGCTCGCTTCGCTCGCTCCGTAATTAAAGGGACCCTCCCACCTTCAAAAAAGTTTATGAATTGGCATGAAAGTGATGTCGCTCGGTTCAGAAAGAGCGAAAACGAATATCTACCAAATTTCACCGAAAAATATTCACCGGTTTTCAAGATATTTGACTTTTACTTTTGTTTACTTTTTTGGGATCTCCGCTGTTTCTAGCGACTTTATTTTAGAAGTGCGGCGTTTGCGGCAGATGTTGCGCACAAATAGCATATACCACCGCGTGCTACAAAACGTTTTAGTCAAACATTCAAAAATCGTTAGATATTTGCGCTGACGTCACACATTCAGAGGGGTATTCCTAAGCATTAGCCCCTCTGAATCAAAATGCTGCAATTTTGAAATTCAATATTTCCGATTTAAGGCATTTCTCGATGTTGTGAGTGCCGAAACCGGTAATTGTGAGCCAGGGACCCCATTTTGGCTATCTCAACTCAAATCTAATGTTAAGGTGGGAGGGTCCCTTTAAAAACGATTCCAGTAGGCCCCGTTTTAGATCCAGCACTAAAACACATCCGGTGTAAAATACGGTCCCAACGGTATGGACACATCCAGTCATCACTGCGCTTCACTGTTCTTCACCTTTGTGCCCCTGTTTCTTCGACGGTCCAGCTCCCGACGTTCGATGGTTCGACGGTCCAGCTTGTGGACCCCGCTTTTTGCTCCTCGCCATACGTGCCTGTTGCTCGTCCTCCAAAGCCGTCCGCTCCGTGCCGATGGTCATGATTTTAGAACGCCCTTTCTTCCGACCGGCTTTTCTCGAACGTTGATGCGCAGCTGCGGAAGTGGTCGGATGGACTGGGCTTCCGACAAGCGACTGGGACACGGCGACAGCAGGCGGCTGGAGCACGGCCGGCCCCGGGGCTGGCGGCTGGAACACAGCCGCGGCAGGCGGCTGGAGCACGGCGGGGGCTGGCGGCTGGAGCACGGCCGAGGCTGGCGGCTGGAGCACGGCCGAGGCTGGCGGCTGGAGCACGGCCGGGGCCGCGGCGTGCTGATCTGCCGTCGCTGCGGCGACGACCGGTACGAAGACCGCCGTCGGCGCAAAGTCTTCGTCGTCGAAGATATCCCGGTTGAGTGGCGATATCCCGGCCGCTTCGAATCCCTTGAGGATGTTCTTCCGCGTGAAGGTGGCGACATAGACACGACGAAAAATCGGCGCCATCTGGTAGAGGTCGATGTGACGTACCGGGCTCACCATCTGCCGAACTTTGGTGGACCATATGCCGAAAGCCATTCAGCGGACACCTGAGTTAGGTCTCCCCTTGCATTTAGACTGCGCCGCATTACCATCCTCAGCGGCAGAACTTAGCCAGCGTAGCGCTCGCTCGCAGATTAGGCAAAAAAATCAACGGAGTCTCTGGGCGGCCAATTCGCCCCGTATGGGCGCACAATTTACCACAATATGACATTTTTAGGAAACGGGATTCGCAGACAAGGGGCATTCCACGATAGATCGTACCACTTTTTTCTAATTTGACACCCTCATCTCTCGGAATTTGACGAAAATTGGTCTCAGGGGTAATCTGGGGCTCTGAATCTACCTGTAACGATTTCAGGCTTATCAGATAAGTATTTTTTGAGTTATGGCGTATAACATTTTTTGGATCTTGCTTTGCAGCGCTAAGTTTGGTGGGCTGTAACTCTAAGACGGATTATTCAAATGCCAAATGTTAGATAACATTGAACTTGCAATGAAACAGAGATTAATATGTATTTTTGAAATTTCGAAAAATACGCTATTTTTGATATATGACATATCGAGTTTTCTTTCATTTGCATTTTTTGGACTTTGGGACCAAATTTTTTTGAATTTTTATTTCTTTAAAAAAATATTTAGCTCATTGTTAAGAAGTGTGCAAAAAATTAGGAAGGTGTTCTTTCTATAAATGTATTTATTTTACGTCACGATAACGGTTTCGAATAGTGATTTTGGGAGGGGAGCTTTCAGCTTACAAATGGCGTGGTAAAGCTGCCTAGTGACATCACGGGTTACTGAAATTTCAATTGAAGTCTTAGTCATCTGAAAAAAAATGAAAAGAGGGTTCATCCAACCCTCTTTCCTATAAGCGCGAGAGTGAAAAAGGCTGTTTGGTTCTGACATTGTTTTGGACGCCAATGACCATAGCTGTCCGAGATAAAAGTTACAGGACGCATACATGGTGTCCTCCAGAGGTCTCACACCTTATATATCTGGGAATTTTTGAAGGTCACATGAGTCACGTGACATCACTGTTATAAGTCAATGGGGAAATATAAAATCTGTTATTTTGGCGCCGATAATGATGTAAAACTATCTCACGTACATGGTATCGTGATTTTATGCACTCCTTGCAAGGTCCAATGCTTCACTTTTGCATTGTTAACCTTGCGTGACGCAATTTATGACGTCACTAGGGTCGTACGAGTTTTTCGTCAATAACTCCTGATCAAATTGAGCTAGAGAGTCGGGAAAGCCACCAATGGACTCCGGAAGACCTTCCGAATCGAATGATATGCCATATGATACCCTTTGCCCAGCTTCGTGACCTGAGGGGCTCTGACCTGACCTTGACCCTAGGTCAACTACTTAAGTTGACCTCACCCCAACAAAAAGTATACCATTCGACGCACCTGAGCTAGGCGAACACAATGATGCCAAAATCGCGGCTCTGCGGCCATTTTTTGCGAAGTTATTTACTAACCAGTATAACGCCTTTTGGGGCGACTAACGGAGCGAGCGAGAGGGTGAGCCTTGCACGTGCGAAATTTCGAGGGGTACCTCCAGCTGACTTGTGCACGGCACCCTACTAACCGGTCTCTAGCGATGTGCCAAATTTGAGCACAATCGGGCCAGCCGTTCTCGAGATCTGGAAGCGGCACCCTGCACGTGCGCACGTGCAAAATGGGTCCCAACTGACTTTTGCACGGCACCCTACTAACCGGTCCCTAACCATGTGCCAAATTTGAGCGCCATCGGTCCAGCCGTTCTCGAGATCTGGAATCGACCCCTGCACGTGCGCACGTGCAGCAGCACCCCAATTCTGGCACATGGATATGCATTGCCTAGTGGGTGCCTACCTACATGCCAACTTTCAGCGCAATCGGCCAAGTAGTTACCGAGATATTGCAACAATTACAAAAGTGACACCTCTTCGTTTTGCACGTGGCACGTGCATAAGGGGTCACCCACATGCATCGGGAATAGTCCAATACTTGGTAGAAGGAATGAAGCTACCCTACAAAAATTACCGCGTGTAAATCGGTCAAGTGGTTGCTGAGATATAAGCGTCGTAGAAGCGTGACCACGGCCGGCCGGCCGGCCGGCCGGCCGGCCGGCCGGCCGCTCATACTCAGAAATTTCCGTTAATCTAAGGAAAGACTACGCTCGCTTCGCTCGCTCCGTAAAAACCGAACCCGTAACTTCAGTCACTTGACCTGACCTCAGATGCTACCGGTTAACCTGAGACCTTAAAATTGGGTACCAATCGCTGCGACTTGTAACGGCACACACGTTCGTTTTTTCCGCGAGGCTCTACCTCTATTAGAAGCAAAACGGCGTGCTGGGGTCGTATCAACCCCTCCGAAACCCATTTTGTTTGCGGGAAAATGAGGAACTTATAGAAAGAACACCTTTCTAATTTTTTGCATGTCGATTTGCAATGACATGAAGTTCATTTTGAAAAAAATAAAATGTGAAAAATTTTGGTCCCAAAAGTCATTAGAGGCAAATGAAAAAAGATTAAGGTTTTTGTTCAGCAAGCAATTTTTTTTAGAATTTTTAAAAAGTAATATCAATTTTTGGTTCATCGCAAGCTTAGTGTTGTTTCCCGTTTGTTGGTTGCATAACCCGTTCCTGCGTTATAGGCCATCAAACTCACCGTTACAAACCGAAGTTAAAAAAATGTAATGCAATATAACTCAAAAAGTGTTGATCTGAGAAGTCTGATATTTTGCCAGGCGTCTTTGGGGCCTATGATTACCCCTAGGACCGATTTTCATTAAAATCTGAGAGATGAGGGTGACGGGCCTGGTACGATCTATCGTGGAATGCCCCAGCTGCTGGTTACTGGTTGGCGTCTACTCGTAACAGTTTCTAATTTTCTTCTAGTTAGTGGTAAGGATGATACTCCTTGTCCACCAGGCACTTATGAAGATAGCAAAATTTTGAAAGCTTACCTTCAGGCTTCACCTACATCCCTCAGCAAAAGTAACTACTCTTCTCAAAAGTCAAAATATTTTACTTGCAACCAATACCTGATCTTTTTCCCGTAAGTGCAAAACGTAAATATCATCCTAAAATAACCCGTAACAAGTTAAATTGCACATGCCGAGTGCTTGTTTGTTTGTTTATTGGAGCTTTAGGGTGCGCCCGCCGCCGACTAATGGGATCATTTTGCGCCGAGAACGTCATACTAGCAGAGCAACTGTGTCAAAATAGAGAGCCAGCTAGATTCAAGGACTAGAAAACCAGAGACTACATAAAAAGTTAACTATGTATGATAAGATAACGCAAACTTGTGTTAGACACTGACTAGATGTAAATACTAGAGAGGACTAGATGAGTTGGGGTCAGGTCGAGTAAATCACTGGGACTTTGATCGATCGGGTAAAGATCGGATGTGTGCCAGAGTACCAGAACGCCGCCAACCAATTTATCTCAGGATACATCTATTCAACAACTACGATGACAGTTAAGAAAAATTCAATGAATTGTGCACTGTAGCCCGCCGGTACTGTCAACACTCTGCTCTTAGGGGAGAACGGCGTCATTTGGCCGCCCGGGTCACTTTGGCCGCCCCATGTCTACGCGTTTTGACAGTCCCGAGCGTTTATTTTTGAATATGGCACTATCCGCCATCATAAGAACTACTTTACAAAGAAACTAAGGAAACTCGGTCACGCCCACTTTTTCGTAAAGCCAACCATATTTGAATTTTGGCTAGAAAACGTAACTTTTACTTCTTTACAAAAAGTTGCACGGTGTGCCATATTTAAGTGACATCAAAATTTTAACTCTATTGGTAGAAAATCTGGTAATCCAGGGAGCTGTCTTACCCTTTTGCGAGTTTAAGTAACAATTTTTGCTTGTGGGGCATTCCGCGATAGATCGTACCAGGCCCGTCACCCTCATCGCTCAGATTTTAATGAAAATCGGTCCCAGGGGTAATCATAGGCCCCAAAGACGCCTGGCAAAATATCAGACTTCTCAGATCAAAACTTTTTGAGTTATATTGCATTACATTTTTTTAACTTCGGTATGTAACGGTGAGTTTGATGGCCTATAACTCAAGAACGGGTTAAGCAACCAACAAAAAGTAAACAACACTAAGCTTGCGATGAATTATAAATTAATATTACTATTTAAAAATTCCAAAGAAAAAATTTCATTGTTGAGCAAAAACCTTAATCTTTTTTCATTTGCCTTTAATGACTTTTGGGACCAAAATTTTTCACATTTTTATTTTTTCAAAATGAACTTCATGTCATTGCAAATCGACATGCAAAAAATTAGAAAGGTGTTCTTTCTATAAGTTCCTCATTTTCCCGCAAACAAAATGGGTTTCGGAGGGGTTGATACGACCCCAGCACGCCGTTTCGCTTCTAATAGAGCTAGAGCCTCGCGGAAAAAACGAGCGTGTGTGCCGTTACAAGTCGCAGCGATTGGTACCCGATTTTAAGGTCTCGAGTCAACTGGTAGCGTCTGAGGTCAGGTCACGTGACTGAAGTTACGGGTTCGGTTTTTAGTAAATAACTTCGCAAAAAATGGCCGCAGAGCCGCGACTATGGCATCATTGTGTTCGCCTAGCTCAGGTGCATCGAATGGTATACTTTTTGCTAGGGTGAGGTCAACTTAAGTAGTTGACCTAGGGTCAAGGTCAGGTCAGAGCCCCTCAGGTCACGAAGCTGGGCAAAGGGTATCATATGGCATATCATTCGATTCGGAAGGTCTTCCCGAGTCCATTGGTGGCTTTCCCGACTCTCTAGCTCCATTTGATCGGGAGTTATTGACGAAAAACTCGTACGACCCTAGTGACGTCATAAATGACGTCACGCAAGGTTAACAATGCAAAAGTAAAGCATTGGACTTTGCAAGGAGTGCATGAAATCACGATACCATGTACGTGGGATAGTTTTAGATCATTCTCGGCGCCAAAATAACAGTTTTTATATTTTCCCATTGATTTATAACAGTAGTGTCACGTGACCGACCTGACCTCATGTAACCTTGAAAAATTCCCAGATATACAAGTTGTGAGACCTCTGGAGGACACCATGTATGCGTCCTGTAACTTTCATCTCGGACAGCTATGGTCATTGGCGTCCAAATCTAAGTCAGAACCAAACAGCCTTTTTCACCCTCGCGCTTATAGGAAAGAGGGTTGGATGAACCCTCTTTTCACTTTTTTTCAGATGACTCAGACTTAAATTGAAATTTCAGTAACCCGTGATGTCACTAGGCAGCTTTACCACGCCATTTATAAGCTCCCTCCCGAAATCACTATTCGAAACCGTTATCGTGACGTAAAATGAATACATTTATAGAAAGAACACCTTCCTAATTTTTGGCATACTTCTTAACAATGAGCCACATATTTTTTTAAAGAAATAAAAATTCAAAAAAATTTGGTCCCAAAGTCCAAAAAATACAAATGAAAGAAAACTCGATATGTCATATACCAAAAATAGCGTATTTTTCAAAATTTCAAAAATACACATTAATCTCTGTTTCATTGCAAGTTCAATGTTATATAACATTTGGCATTTGAATAATCCGTCTTACAGTTACAGCCCGCCAAACTTAGCGCTGCAAAGCAAGATCCAAAAAATGTTATACACCATAACTCAAAAAATACTTATCTGATAAGCCTGAAATTGTTACAGGTGGATTCAGAGCCCCTGATTACCCCTGAGACCAATTCTCGTCAAATTCCGAGAGATGAGGGTGTCAAATTGGAAAAAAGTGGTACGATCTATCGTGGAATGCCCCAGCTATGATAAAAAAGTAAAAACTGATGTCATAAAACCGTCGAAACAATAAAAATTATTAATTTTGAGAGAAACGATTGGAAATATAACCGTATAGGCGCATACGTTCACATATATCTAGTCGGTTACAGTAAACGTTTTCGTTGCACTTTTACAAGCGTACGAACACATGTAAAGTTATCTACCTGGGCAAAAAAACATCGCGATTTACACCTACATTTATTATTTAACCAGCGTGAATAACATTATGAATGTTAACCCTCGCCCTGGCAGGGGGGGGTCGATGCGACCCCCCCCCCCTAAGGTTTTTCGAAGATAGCGTAAAAACGGCGGCGCGCAGCGCCGCCAAATTTAGCACAGCCTATGGGGCAACCTTTTTACATATGACCTGAAAATTTCAGGTCCGGGTGACCTTGGGTCAGGTCACCAGGTCAGAAAAACCGGTACAAGGTCATGGTCAAATTTCAATTTTCTTCTTGCACCTGTCCAACTCACAGTTTTCGACTGACTTCCTTCAAACTTTCAGGATGTGCTAAGTTCACCGAGTTGTATAACATATAGTCCGGCTTTTTTGAGGTCACTGACCTGAGGTCAGTTAGAGGTCATTACGTCGTAATGTTAAGCCTATGGGAAAATACTTAATTCGGAAAATACTGGAGATATCCGCTTCGTTCTATCACTTTTGTGCTTTGAAACCACGGTACTTAACAGCAGGTCACTTGGTGCTTCTTTGTTTGGTGTGCTCATCCATGGGTCAGGTCAAATGGGGTCAACTGAGGTCAAATGACGTTTTTGCCAATAACTTGGCACATAATGACGCTAGAGCTTAAAAAATGGTATCATTGTGTTCCTGGTGATCAGCCGAATCGAATGATATGCGATATGATGCAATTTGGTTAACTTGAACTTAATTTATTAATTTAAGTTTACTTAAAATTTAAGAAAAACTTAAAGTACACTTAAGCAAGCTAAAAAGTATATCATTCGACGCGCCTTGACGTGCTGAGTTCACTGGTGCTTTTCTTTTTGCTCTATCATAATTAGATCAAAGGTTATAAGCGAAAAACTTTTGACCTGTTTTTAGCGAAATTTTTACATTTATACCCCCCAAAACCCCCCTAAATAATGACCTAGAGCAACCAAATTTGCACAGGGGCGAGAACTCCAGGGGGCCCACCTACCTACCAAATTTGGTGTTTCTAGGTGCCATAGGAGCCAATCGCGAGGGGGGGTCGCATCGACCCCCCCCTGCCAGGCCGTGTTATGAAAAATGCCCTGCCAGGGCGAGGGTTAAAGTAAGCCGCAATGACATTAGACTGCCGGGGTGTATGCATTCCGTCTCATTCGCTTAGCCATGTTAAAGTATAGGGCGCAATTGGGTTCTAATTGCGCCATCCCCCTGGCGCAATTTACAGCAGTTGTTGGCAAATGCGCCCTTTTACATGTTTCTGAAAAAGCAGCTGTCAGAAGCAAACGAAACATTCTTAATTGATCGGGAGGCTCTTAAATCGTAGCCAATGAGTTCCTCTTTGAAATGGTCACCAATGCATGCTTATATCTCCAGCGGTTTTCTTACAATTAGCGTTTTTCCTTAAGGTGGCGCAATTCACCCTCCTTCCCCTATACGCCAGGTGATCTACGTTCTGGTATGGGTCTCCCCTCCGCGGACAATCTGGTGCACGTGCCACGTGACTTTGAAAATTCCCGTGTTAAGCCAATGGGCAAAATGAAAAAATGCGTTCCACGGCAGATTGCTCGAAAACGATCCAAACGACCCCCCATTTTCTTACATGCAGGTCAACCACCATTCGTTGCACTGCCCATGGGTATGTCGCAAAGTGGCCGGAAAAGTCCAGAACCACGTGCAACGTGCCGTTTAAAATGACCCTGCACACCGGAAAACTTGGACTTTTGGACATTTCGGCAGAGCCTATTTTAAGGGAATTTGACTGGGGGGGGGGGGCAACCTGGAAAATTGTCTTTAATAATCCATTAACCCTCGCCCGTAGTGGTGTTTTTCCAGCTGCGAACGTATATGGGGGGGGGGGGGGTCCGTTGGACCCTCACCCTTGCCGTTTCGCCCCTGATCGAGCTAGAGCTTCGTGGAAAAAACTAGCATGCTGCCCGTCACGAGAGGAAGCAGATGATACCCAATTTTAAGGTCCTAGGTCATCGGTTCACCTTCCAGGTCAGGTCAATGACCAAAAAGTCGGAAAAATCGGGACCTGTTAGAGCGTCGTAAAGGGTGGCTGCTATGTTTGTTTTCGGGGTGCTGATCACGAATATCATGTTAGTTATGATCATCAGATCATAGATGATGTCTTCATGCATTTAGGCCAGGTCGGGTCATGTCAGGTCAGTTCAACCAGTAAGGGTTTTGTCGGGTATTCGTAGTAGGTGGCAACCGCGTCTGGCAGCTTCGTAACATGTTACAAAGGCACCAAAACTACTTTGTAAACGGTCGAATGGTTGCTAAATTCTAATTCAGCTCCAAAAACTAGCCTAGAAACATATAAAACTCGAAAATGTGAACCGAGGTCATCAAAGGTAAATGACCTGACCTTCCGGTGACCTTGACACCCACCCTAATGCATGGGAGCAACATCATATCCCATGTTTGAACGTTTGAAACCACGAAAAGACTGCAAACGCGCGGCTTATGCGAGGCGACATACGCCGAATCGCGATCCCGGCCAAACATGGTGCCATGGTGCTAGGCAGCCGGTGCATCTGAAAGAACTGTGGTGCCCCTGATTGTATGATTGTGTGATGTATTGATCACCAACAGGTAAAAACCCAATGACAGGTGAAGTCAGCTTCAGACAAGCCTGAAGTTCCAACGACAGGCCCGTGGTGCCCCTGACAGGCCCATGATGCCCTTGCGAGGCCGGTGGTGTCCCTGCTAGGCCGGTGGTGCCTCTGCTAGGCCGCTGGTGCCCCTGGGCCCTGACAGGACTGTGGTGCTCCTGACAAGCCTGGAGTGTCCCCGACAGGCACGTGGTGCCACTAACAGGCCCAAGGTGTCCCTGCGAGGCTGGTGGTGCCCCTGCCAGGCATGTGGTGTCCCTGCTAGGCCTCTGGTCCCCCTGACAGGCCTGTGGTGCCCCTGAAAGGGCTGTGGTGTCCCTTGGGCCTGACAAGCCTGAGGTGCCCCCGACAGGCCCGTGGTGCCGCTGACAGGTCCGTGGTGCCCTTGCTAGGCCTGTGATGCCTCTGGCAGGCCTGTGGTGCCCCTGGTGGGCCTGTGGTGGTAAATACCCCTCAGACAGACCCAAGGTGGTGTCCCTGCGAGTCCGGTGGAGCCCCTAGCAGGTCTGTGGTGCCCCTGGCAGACCTATGGTGCTCTTGCTAGGCTGATGGTGCTCCTGACAGGCCTGTGGTGCCCCCGACAGGCCAGTGGTGCCCCTGACAGGCCCAAGGTGCCCCTGCGAGGTCGGTGGGGCCCCTGGCAGGTCTGTGGTGCCCCTGGCAGACCTATGGTGCTCTTGCTGGGTCGATGGTGCTCCCAACAGGCCTGTGGTGTCCCTGACAGGCGGGTGGTGCCCCTGGCAGGCCTGTGATGTCCCCGGGCCCCAAGAGGGCGGGGGGTCATGACCCATATGACCCACCCTTGGATCCACCACTGGTCATTACTTGCAGATTGACTCATTTGACATCCATTGTAAAACAAGTCACAGTAGTATGTTTGTCACCCTATTCCTTTATGTCCATTTTTATAGTGGGCAAATCTCGACGACTGGGGGGGGGGCAATTCTGTTGAGTGAGGGGGCATTTGCCCTCCCCCAATTAACATGTTAAAATAGGCCCTGCATTTCGGTGCACCCATGATGCATACTATGGCGTGGGTGACCAAACAATGGGTGTCATCCGGTCGGCAACTGTTTAAGGTGTCGTCCAGTGGGTCTAAAGGCCTGGCTACACTATGCGTTTTCTTCGTGCGTTTTTTGCGTGTTTGCGTGTTTTGCGTGATATCGTTCTAGAAAAAAGAACGATATTACGTTTTTGTGATGTTTTTCACCTTAAATTTTAGTTACATAAGAGTTATATTAGCTTTTGTATATAACCAAAGTAAAAATTATATTGTTTATAACTTTTTTTCCTAGAACGATATTACGCAAAACACGCAAACTTGCAAAAACGCACGCAGAAAACGCATAGTGTAGCCAGGCCTTAAGTGGTAGGTAGTTCCAAACTTTTGGGATCCACCATTCTGGGGATTCTTTTTGGACAATATACTTACGTTTCTGGGCGCAATGTTCATTCCACCCAGCCAGTCGTCAATGCGTTAGGTGACCCAAATGACGATTGACCTGAAGAAAGTTGGGGGCGAGGAACACGCACGTGCCATCCGGTTTTTGATTGGGCGCTTTCATCTAGGAGATTTTTGCAGATATCTTTTTGATTTTTGAAAATGACCAAAAGGCAGAATCTCTGGAATCCTAGCGGCATGCCAGTCGTTGATAAATTATTATCCTCCTGCGGCCGGGCGCTTGTTTGCGGTGTTTGTGTTTGGCGGCTGGCGGGCGACTTTTAGTCGTTTTCGGTTAGCAGTTAGCGTCGGTGCGATGCGGGCGGTTTTATTTCTTTCGGCGTTTCGCCGTTTTTTGTGTAGTTTGCGGCGGTCGGGCGAATTTTTTTCGACGTTTGCGTTGGCGTTTCGGGCGTGCGTTTTGCACGTTTTGCGGTGTTAACGTTTTGCGGCGGGCGGGCGTTTTGTGTTTTTTTTTTGCGGTGTTTGTCTTTGGCGGCGGCGCGGGCGGGCGGTCGATGCGGGCGGTTTTCTTTTTTTTTGCGTCGTTTGCGGTGTTAAATTTGTTTGCGGTTGGCGGCCGTTTTTTCGTTTTTTGCGGTGTTTTCTTTTGGTGGCGGGCGGGCGATTTTTAGGCGTTTTCGGTTGGCGGTTAGCGGGCGTGCGATGCGGGCGGTTTTATTGTTTTGCGGCGTTTTTGCGTTTTTTTGCGTTTTGCGGCGGGCGGGTGTTTGTTTATTCTTTGCGACGTTTTCGTTGGCGTTTCGGGCGTGCGTTTCGCGCGTTTTGCGGTGTTTGCGTTTTGCGGCGGGCGGGCTTTTTTCCTAATTCAAAGTCCAAACCTTCGGGCCCCAGCGCTCCTCGAAAAGCGCTGCCCTCGAGTTAGTCAAATATGTTCCAAAGTTCGTGTTTGTTTTAATAGAACTAAGATCTTCGGTGATCTCAACTATTAAAACAAAGGATCATGCGAGGATTCATGCTCCTTCCGTATTGGTTCATGGCTTTTCGAGCCGCATCAAAAACCTGGGGGTTCCGGCACCACTACGTACTGCGTTTGTGGCCACTCCATTTTAATCTTTGTCAAGCAACCGATCTTGTCCAATGTTCATTACGTGTTTATTGCCGTCGCAAGGTTACCGGCTGGTGACTGCTTATTCCACCACTGCTCCTCGACCTCTCCCTTCGTCGTGACCGCATGTCATTCATCGGTCAGTATTCAGTGGCTCTCATACTTCTCCGGCTAGCCGCGGATGGGACAGCTAGCGCCTTAATCCTACTTCACCGACACTAAGGGAACCGATGCATATCCTTCACTGTCATTTCTCAATGCAATCATTTTAGCCTGATGTTTTACATATCTGGCTAGAAACATTGTCGATCTCCCTCAATCTCTAAATGTGTTTTACAGGTATTGGTGGTACACTTCGGTGTCCCCACTGCGGCTTCCGATGTCTGGGACAACAACGTCTGGACAGACACGTGAAGAGAAGTCATGGTCACGTCGACAGGAACGGCAGATTCAAGTGCGAATGGTGTCAGTACTCGACCGACAAGTCCAGCGACATGAAACGCCATCAAAGGACTCACACTGGGGAGCGGCCGCACCGCTGTGATATCTGTACGGCACGGTTCATTTTACGGTCACACCTCACGGCACACATGCTGACTCACACTGGGGAAAGGCCGTTCGGCTGCTCTGTCTGTACGGCACGGTTCACTACACGCTCCGCCCTCACTACACACATGCGGACCCACACGGGGGAGCGGCCTTACGACTGCTCACACTGCACGGCCCGGTTCACTCAACGGTTCAACCTCACTCAACACATGCGGACCCACACTGGGGAGAGGCCGTACGGCTGCTCCATATGCACGGCACGGTTCTCTCAACAGTTTACCCTAACAAAACACATGCGTATCCACACGGGGGAACGGCCGTATGGCTGCTCCATCTGCACGGCACGGTTCACTCAACGGGTCAGCCTCACTAAACACATGCGAACCCACACTGGGGAGCGGCCGTACAGCTGCTCCTTATGCACGGCACGGTTCGCTTTACGGTCTCACCTCACCACACACATGCGGACCCACACGGGGGAGCGGCCGTACGACTGCTCCTTCTGCAAGGCACGGTTCACTGAACGATCAACCCTCACTAAACACATGCGGACCCACACTGGGGAGCGGCCGTACGACTGCTCCATCTGCAAGGCACGGTTCACTGAACGATCAACCCTCACTAAACACATGCGAACCCACACTGGGGAGCGGCCGTACGACTGCTCCATATGCACGGCACGGTTCTCTCAACAGTTTACCCTAACACAACACATGCGTATCCACACTGGGGAGCGGCCGTACGACTGCTCCATCTGCAAGGCACGGTTCACTGAACGGTCAACCCTCACTAAACACATGCGGACCCACACTGGGGAGCGGCCGTACGGCTGCTCCATATGCACGGCACGGTTCTCTCAACAGTTTGCCCTAACAAAACACATGCGGATCCACACGGGGGAACGGCCGTATGGCTGCTCCATCTGCACGGCACGGTTCACTCAACGGGTCAGCCTCACTAACCACTTGCGGACCCACACTGGGGAGCGGCCGTACGGCTGCTCTTTGTGCACGGCATGTTTCGCTCGACGATCACACCTCACCAAACACATGCGTACCCATGCGAAGTACAACCGCACTGATGCCACTTCTGTCTAACGGTTCGGCAGTTTGACTCACAAAAGTCAGTTTTAACTGGTACATAGTTTTGAGGATCACACAGGTATGACCGATGCTGTAAATGGTTTGACTGTCGAAATGCAATGCTGAGACGCATCGACAAAGGTATGACCGGCCATTGTTGTGCGTTTGATCTTTGTGTTTTATCTGTCCTGTGGTTGCCGTTTGTGAGGTCTCAGGTTTGTTGCTAATCGTGTAACATCACCCGGTTTCTGTATGTCAATACAGGTTGATTAAGTAGTAGTTTTTTAAGCTAGCTGCCGTTACATAGGAGGTAAGAAGTGTCTATGTTAGGTATTACGCAGTAATCGCCAACATTTGTGAAGAATAACCATGTCGGGCAAACCTGAGAAGAGTAAAAGCTCCTGAATCATTTTGCCACGTGTTTTGATCACTGGACGTGTATGGTTAGAAGAAAATTTGTGTAAAAAGTGGTGAGAGAAATATTATTTAATATATTGTATTCAACATTAAAACGTGTACCAATGGTGCTTGCCCTTTGAATCTATTCTTTCTTAGGTTTGCCAGACTATAGTTACGTTGAGGGGAATACCTTCTTTGTGCCCACGCATCACACCCGTATTGGAAGCATTTCCTATTATCTGCGCAGCCTTGGTCGACAACGCATTGGCAGAGAGCAGGTCGGCATGTCATCTAAATCACGGAGCATCATAATCACTGAGCATGCTTGTCCAGCGTATTAACCCGCGACCTGGTGGGGGGGGGCTATTTTTTGCCCCCCCTCCAGACTTTTCGATATATCTCCAGAACCGCTGAGCCGATCGTCACCAAACTTTCAGTACCCTCCCGGACATCAATTTTACACATTGTGACCAAAAATTTTTCCAAAAGCTATGATAGGTTGGCCGGAAATGACGTCAGAGTGACGTCATGTTCTGCCGTTTTCGACCCAAAAAAGGGTTTCGCGGGAAGAGCTGTCAGACCTATAGCTTTGCAAATACAGAAAAATGTTTAAGACATAAAAGCTGTAGAATTGACAGGGCTACAAAACTGCTATCTCGGATTTTTGATTTTTTTTATTTTGACTCCTTAAAATCAAAAACTAGATTTTTGGGATATAATAGTCAAAAAATCCAAAAAGTTTTTTGAATTTCGCAAAAACCGGAATATATGTGATAGTCCTTACCGCCTTCCATCCACATACCAAATTTTAGATCGATGCTTCTTTTTTTGGCGAAGTTATAGCGAAAAAACTGTTCAAAATTGATGACGTCAAATTTTCAAACTCAATTTTTAGCAATTCTAGACCTCGTAGTGCAAAACAAAGACCACCATTAGACTCCCCGTGACGAGCTGCATCGAATCGATACCCATCTTATGCAAAAATATCAACTTTGAAATTTGACCTTTTTTGACCTGACCTTGACCTGACCTCCACCAGAAAGTGACCTAAACCGTACCTGATGGTCTTATAACCAACACCATTGGGTTGGAAATGAAAAACTGGCCATAAAACATTCATCGCACAACCTTAGTAAAGTTGGGTTCATGTGGTGACCCTTGGTGACCTTTGGTGACCTGACCTGTGACCTGACCTGGTATGACCAGTGACCTCTAATAGCAACATATGTACTAGACAACTGACGTCTTATCGCTGATTTTCGACAAAATGCGTTTTACTCGGTGTTATAGCGCTTTCCCTAGAAGCCCCGTGAACGGTGAAACATTTTATCTTTGACCTGACCTGTGACGTCATCGGTGACCCCAAGGTCAATAAAATTTGGTTTCTCTCGACAAATTTGACAGGGCTATCGAACGCCGTTTGAATTTTGCGGATCCGTCCAGTAGTTTCGGAGATACGAGGGGGGGGCAAAAAATAGCCCCCCCCCCACCAGGTCGCGTTATAAACAGACCCCACCAGGGCGCGGGTTAACACTCGCCCGCACATGGGGGGGGTTGCCCCCCCCCCCAGGTAGTCTTTCTGCTCTGCACTCAACATTTTCAGAGCTAGAAAGCTGATTTTTCGTATAGCTGCTCCTCTATCCTTTCTTGATGTCCACTGAAAATTTCAAGTTTCTGTGATTTTTGGTTTCGGAGATATGACCTTGTTTTTCAGGTCATGTCATGACCCAAATGGTCAATTCTCAACATCTTGCGTTTGCTATGGGCCTTGTGAGCTTTTGACACCTTGATTTCGGCCTTTTTTGCCAGTCTTACCTCCCACCTATCATGGAACATGTTGTTCGACGATGTACAGGTGTCAAGGTCAGGGTCAAAGTCAACCTAGGTCATATAAGATAATTGCGTTTTAGGCAAGCTGAATTTACCTATTGTGAAGTTTTTTGACTGCATTTTTGGTAAAAGCTTCTCAGATCATGATTTCATGTAATATGGACACAAAAACAATCGGTGCACACATCAGTATACACACAGACACACACAGACATACAAACACATATAATTGACCTTGACTTAGCTTGACCTGAAATGACCTCAGCAGCAAAAATCTGGTCGGGTAGTGTGACAAAGAGGTTCTAGCTGGCTTGGCACCAGAAAACAGCATCGTCATCGGTATATGATAAGCAGCGCACTTGATATCCAACGGTGACCCAAAACAGCAACATTTTTTAGTTTGACCTGACCTGGAAGGTCAATGACTGACCTGAGAAGATAAAACTGGGTATCATTGGATTCGTCTCTTCCCAAAGAATTTTTTGGTTTTTACCGCTAAGCTCTATCTCTAACAGGAACGAAATGGCGCGGGGGGTGGCAACCACCTCCCTCCCCCCCCCCCTTTGTGCGTTCTAGGATGGGAAAATGGCATGTGCGGGCGAGGGTTAAAATATCCAGCGATATACTGGTGTTTATGTTTTTAGAATGACGTCAGCAATGCGAAACTTCTGCTCGATTTTCAATACTCTCGCCCATGAATATTTCCAAGACGACGCGGATGAGTTAAACACCTCTCCCTTCGTCACCATGGCAACCACTGGCGGTCCCAGGGGGGGGGGGGCCACGGGGGCCATGGCCCCCCCTTTGGTGCTGAAAGGTGGGGCCATACTATCTTTTGGCCCCACCTTTCAGATCGAACAAAAGTCCTAGAAAAGCTTTTCGTATGTTTCATTTTCTTTCTTGCGCCATCAAAGGACGTAAATTTCACCCATGAGTGGGCTCAGTTTCGCATTCTGTCAATTTGGCGGTCAGCGTCGCTGGCACCGGTTCACGAGTATGGCCGGATCTTATATGGAATATCAGCGTGGGTTTACTTGAGGCTCTCGTAGGCCCAGCAATGGCTGGCATGAGACCCTCTTCGGCAGTGGTGGGTGGGCCCTGCTAAAGGAGATTGGCTCTACGACACTAAAGTAAGACCTCATGGGTTGGTGCTGTGTACCTCAGAAGCCCGGTGGTGACGCCGTATGCCGGCTTGGTTTCTTAAGGATTAGCGTGGGAACTCCGGGGCCTGCATAGAGTTTGCATGAGCTAGTATGTTATCTCAGAGGCATATGTGTGTAATGTGTACACAGTGGCGGTCGCGGGGGGGGGGGCATCAGGGCCATGCCCCCCAAAGGTCAATAAAGGGGGCCATCATATCATTGCCCCCCCCCCTCAAACAATCAATGGGCCCCCATATAGGTGTATGGGGCCCTGGCAATTATTCGATCGTCACGAGGCTCAAAAAAAACACGCCCAGCTATTAATATAGCTCCCACACCGGTCTTTGAGCGTCCTACACTGACCTCTGAGGGAACTTCAGTGGTGGTCAAGCGCCCACGTTGGCCGCTAAGAGCCTACATCAACCTCTGAGACCCCACATCTGGCCTATGAGGGCCCCTGACCGGCCTCAGGGGTCCCAACTGGCGTCTGAGGGTCTCACACCGGTCTCTGGTGGCCTTATTTCTGTCTGTGGTGTCCCAAGACGAACCTTTAGGTGCCAATGAGGGCCCCGCACTGGCTGCTGAAGACCCGACGCCGGCCTCTAAAGGCCTGCATTGGCCTCTGAGGAGGGCCCATCTTGGCCTTTGAGGGCCCTCTGCTGGCCTCTGGGGTGGGGGTCCAACGACGGCTCATGCCGGTCTTTTAGGGCCCCACGCTGACCTCTGAGGGCCCATGTTGGCCTGTAATGACCCACATTAGCCTCTGAGAGCCCAACTCGGTCACTGATTGTCTCAAACTACTGGCCTTTGTAGTTTGCAGGCTCTGTACTGGTCTCTGAGGGCCCTAAACTGGCCTCTACGTGAAAAGATACATGGGTGGGTTTCTGAAGATCAGAGGGCTCACGCAGTCTCCGGCACTGCCTTACGTTGGTCCTGATCGAAATTACTTTACGTCCTGATGGTCCCGCGCAGATTCCCTCTTACTTCGACGTCGGGACCCCATGAGCCGGTGTGGGTCCTGGGGCTGGCAGAGACTGATGAAGTCCTTAGGGCTCAGGGCCAGTCTTTTTAGCAGTAAGACTAGGCAGGTTGAGTGAGCCCCAATAGAGCCGTTGCGAAGTCCCGCAGGAGTCGCGCGCGGCCCTCAGATGCCAATTTTGAAAGCTCGGAACCTGTGGGGGTCTCCAGAGGTCGGTTTACCTGCTCTCTCCCGCCGCCACACAACTAGTTATGTTACCTATATGGGTAGGTAAATGTCATAGTCTGAAAATGCTCTCTGGGTTTCACATGCTTGTTCAAAGCAAGAGGTATCTGTACTTTTCCGAATTGTTTTATAGTGGTAAGGTCATGAATCCGCGTGCCTGACCTTCCAGTATACCGGGTGGCCCAGAAAAAACGTTCCCAACTTTAAATCAATATTTCTCAGAACGTGATAAAGATACAACATTGAAACTTCCAATAGTCAATGCGGCATACATTTTCAGTAAACGGTGTGATTTTTATGTTATTCGGTCTATTACTTTTTAAATGGTTCGTGTTTCTAGCATGCCATGTAAAAATTACTTTTTTGCTCAGATTTTTACTAAAAAATATGAGTGAACGGGCCACTTCCATCTCGGCACCACGGCCTGCAGCCATGACTGCTACTGGCAACTAGTCTCGTTGATGGTTCAGGCCTCAGGGTGACACATTCCCTCTAGCTTTTTGTCCTTATTCGGTCGATAACTAGTTGATCTTCTTGAAGGGAGGGCGATCAGCAGTAACCCATGCACCGTGCCACTCCTGCTCGAAACAGGACTTGTTAAAACAAATGGCATCCATTAACACTATTTTGGCTCAGTATTTGAATATTTGGCACATAAGTGGGACAAAAATATTTAAAATAACAACACACGTTCTGGTTTCATTCACGTGTTCTATTTTTTCATTCTTTTTTCTAACATGGTACGTCTAAGCCAATCATTACTGCCGTTCAACATCGGCAAAAAAAGCAAAAACGTGTTACTTAATTCAACATTAGATTGCTGGCTTGAAAATGATGTTACAGTGTTATAATTTGGCATACCAATGCGCAAAGAAGTGACGCTACCTTGATGAAAATTTTGGCTCGTTATTTGCACTCGAATTTGAGATATAGGCCTCCAAAGTTCGGAACGTTTTTTTTGGGCCACCCGGTATGTATAACTATGCTACACCGATCCGTCGTCATGGGCAGTGGGCCGACCGGTGGAAGCACCGTGGGACGGGAAATGGAACTGGTGATTTTGCCTTAAATTGAGCTTAAAGATTTCACGCAAGATTCAGATGGATGAAGCATAAGTAATGCCAACTGCGCGGCACCTCGTGGACGTAAAAAAATAGCCGATCACCAAAAATCACATCACATCAAAAATCACCCCCCCCCCCCCTCCCGGTGACGGATAAATGTTATGTCCCGCGAGTGTGACTTTGGCCCCCCCCCCCCTTTTGCTAGCGGCTGCGACCGCCAGTGATGGCAACTGAACTGGACATCCGAGCTCCCCCTTTCGGGGCCACTCACGAGGGCTCACCGTCCGGCTACAGTTCAACAATGCCGGACGGTGGGAAGGTGGCCGGGGCCCGTCTCCGGCGGTCGGCCAGGCGGGGGTGGCGCGGCGGGAGGCCGCTGCCAGTTCCCTCTCGGAGAGGGCACGGTTGGAGCCCGTTTGGTGACCGCGTTCTGGCTGCAGACCGGGCGCGGCGGGCCTGACGGCCCCCCACCTCCCACCGTGACGCCAGGCGTCTGAAGGCGGGCTCCTCCAGGAAGCCCGGGAACGAGCGGTCCAGGACCAGGTGGACGGAGGCGAAACAGAGGGCGGCGGAGGTGGAGAGGAGAGTGTCCCGTGATCGCTTCCGTCAATTTGTCTCTGAGACGCTGAACCGACCAGCCAGTCTGGGGAGAGTTTCAAAACTCCTAAAGAAGTGGGACAATGCAACGGATGAAGAACAGCGGGATGGCCAGGCAATGGAGGACGGCGGCCGACTGCTTGTCACCGACCGTGCCAAGGCGGGTGCTTTTGCCAGGACGTGTGCCTATGTGTCTCGGCAGATCCGAGCAACGAAGATCGATTGAGAGGTCAAGAAGAAGTTGCAAGAACCCGCCCTCAAGCGCTGTGCGGAATGTCAAGGAGACAGAGAGGCCGGGCGCTGCTGTGGGCCCTTCATCCCTGAAGAACTCGCTCAACACATCCGAGAAACCAAGCTGAAGAAAGCCCCTGGCCCGGACGGGATTTCAAACGAGATGCTGCGGCACCTTGGTCCTGTCGCGCGTGACGCCCTGCTACGTCTCATCAACACCTCGTGGGCGACAGCAGAAGTCCCAAGAGAATGGCGTGCGGCGACAGTGATGCCCATCCCCAAGGCCGGGAAAGACAAGAGGCTCCTCAGCAGCTACCGTCCCATTGCCCGACGAGCCACGTCGGGAAGATGGCGGAGCGACTGATCCTGGCCCGGCTCACCTACCTCAGCGAGAGCAGGGGCATGGTGCCGCCGGAGCAGGTGGGCTTCACAGCTCACCGCTCTGTGGAGGACAGCATCGGCCGCCTCGTGCAGGAGGTACAAGATGGGTGGCAGCTCCCCCGACCGAGACACCAGAACCATCAAGACGGCGCCACAGCGCAGAAGTACGTCCTCCTCGCGTTCGATTTTGCGAGGGCGTACGACAAAGTCGACCACCGCCTCCTCAGACTGCGGTTGCTGGAACAGGGCCTCCCGGCCTGCATGGTGAACTGGGTGTGGCAGTGGCTCAGAGATCGTCGAGTCAAGGTAGAGGTGAACGGGGTGCTCAGCGGGGAGAGTGTTCAGAGCGGGCCTGCCGCAGGGTAGTGTGCTCTCGCCGTCCCTGTTTTTGTTATGGGCGGCGACACTCGTGCAAGATCTCCGCGACATCCCCGGTATCTCACCGTACATCTACGCGGACGACACCGCAGCACTGTGCGCCGGGAACTCCATCCAGATAGCCAAGGACAGGGCCCAGAGGGCAGCAGACGCCCTTCTCTCCTGGGCAAAGAAGTCGAAGATGGTCGTTGCAGCTGAGAAGACCCAGATGCTGGTGTTGTCGCAGTGGCACCGCGACGCTGTCGACTGCCAGATCAAGATGGCGGGGAAGAGTGTCGGCCACGGACTCCATCAACCTACTCGGCGTGCAGTTAGACCGTCTGCTCCACTTCGGCTCCCACTGCCAAAAGCTGAGGAGAAAGGTCCGCCCACGCACCGCGCAGCTGCGTCAGCTGACCGGACGCCCCTGGGGCCTCGAGGAGGACCTGCTCCGGACAGTAGCCAGTGGCTATGTCCGAGGAGTCCTGGAGCACGCCGCGGCAGCCTGGCTCCCTGCCACGCCGCCCTCCCACGTGGAACTTCTGGAGAGGGAAATGAGAGCGGCGGCGAGAGTCGTCACGGGGTGCACTCGCAGCACCCCATCGGACGCGCTCATGGCGGAAGCGGGCCTTCGCCCGGTATCGGTGAGGAGAAAGACACTGGCAGCGCGATTCCTGGCCAAGGCGACCGCTCCCTCCCCCGGAGTAGCCGCTCCATCGAGTGGCCGCGTCGGACGCCCCGGCCCGTCTACGATCCGTGACGGGCTGGAGAACCCTGGGACGAGAGATGTGGGAGGCGGCCGGTGTCGGCCCCCTATCGACCCAGTATCGGAGACGAGCATCCCCCGTGGGAAGTGAAGAGCGGGGTCACCATCAGCCTGGATGTGGGACCACTACCACTGAATGCGACATCCACACAGAAGAGAGACGCGGCGACCTGTCACCTAGGTAGCCTGCCACAGTGCGCGACTTGGGTTTGGTCCGACGGCTCGGTAGAGGGAGGCATCACAAACGGCGGCGCTGGCGTCTTCATCGAGGACCCGGACGGCCAGCAGCACCTACTCACGGTGCCGGCGGGGAACATCTGCTCCAGCTACCGTGCTGAAATGGTAGCCCTCAGGGCTCAGAGAAGCGCTGAAGTTCCTGCTGGACCGACAAATCATCCCTCCTGAGCCGATCGTGATATGCACGGACTCCCAGTCAGCACTGGCGGCGCTCCGGGCTGGCCCCTCTACACAAACAACGCTCATAGGAGGAGAAATCTGGGCGGCGCTTCAACAGCTGTCGGCCCGCGGCAGGAGTACCTACCTGCAGTGGGTACCTTCCCACTGCGGCCTGCCCGGGAACGAGAGAGCGGACGAACTGGCGAAGCAAGATTCAGCACTGGACCAAGAGGAAGTCCCCATCGACGCCATGACGGTGTACCGCGCGGTGGCAAGGACGGCGCGGGCCCAGTGGGTCAGCGACTGGCCGCGCGGATGGTACTGCAGCATCATGGGAGCGAAGCTGCCGAGACCAGTCAGACACCTGGATCGAGCAGCGGCGGTGGATGTGCACCAGCTGCGAGCGGGGCACTGGTCGGGCTCCGCCCAGTACCTCCACCGAATCGGCCGGAACCCGTCGCGACACTGCCCGCAGTGCGAAGACGTGGAATGCCAGGGTGCCTGTGCAGAGAGACGGCGGATACTCCGTACCACGTCCTGGTCGAGTGCTCGGCCCTGATGGGCGCCAGGCTGCGACTCACCGGGACAATCAGACCCAACAGGGAAGAGGTGCGGAGCGACGGAGTTGTCGCGGCCCTGGCGGCCGCGTCCAGGACCCTGCAGAGCCGTCAGGCTACAGTCGACTGAGGTCGACCTGGAGGGAACAAACAATAACAGCAACAAGGCGGGTGACGGTTTCGCAGCGCCAAGGCACGAGGGAGCGGTGACCAGCTAACCGATCCCGGTGATGGGCCCCTGGACCTCTCCGTTTAGGGCGCCACCCATCCCCACCCCGACCGCGCCTGGACCGGCCTGCAGCTCGCTGTCTCCTGGGGCCGCCCCGTCTGACCGCGCACCAAACCCGTCAGCTGCTACAGCAACAGACGGAGACAAATCATCAATCTAAGATTACCTACATAACTGTAGAACTACTCAACATTCAGGCTCTTCTCCTAATCCCAAAACTACCAGATGATCTCCAAGAGCTCACTCCGAGAAACGCCGACATTCTGTGCTTTACCGAAACGAACCTGAAAACTGGCACACCCGATCGTCTAGTCGGCCTCCTCTGCTAGGTATAACATCTCCCGACGAAACCGGGTGGTGTTTTGCCGGTGATAGCGGCCCGCTGCTATTACACATGTCAAATTGGGATTCCATGGAGACGTCAACAAGCCCATTGCTCCAACACTACCACAAGTGTGACGTCAGCAGAATAGCAGCGTGCTGCTATCACCGGCCCAGGTTGTCGGACGTAAGAAGTCTGGTGGAGGCGTCGCCGTCCTCACCAGAGAGTCAATACAGGCAACCAGAGCGTAGGCTGGTGTTTCTACGTGCTCAAAATCACACGCCGAAACCTTGTGACTCAGTGTTCTTTTTATGCCATAGGTATCTTGTCTAGGCTAGGATTTATATAAAGTGCCTCGACTGAGAAGACCTCATTTGAGTGGATGTCGTTGTATGTTTAAATAAAAAAAAATATTGTTGAACTGAACACGTCTACGGTGGCTGAGCTGCTCTTGGATGTTTCTATAGTCGTGCATCGTGTATCCCTAGTTGTGCAGCGTGGATCCTCAGCACCTACTAATTGGAATATCCGCAGGGCTACTAATTACATACCACGTTACTGCTCACAGCACTCTATACATCCGGTTACACCACCTTCCTCGCTTCATTCCATTCCCCTTGACGTAATAAGTTGGAGAGTGACGCTTCAAAGTTCAAAAGGCAGTCTCCAGGAGGTCCTATATTTGTTTAACGACAGTTTATGACCTCAAAAACATACATGTACACACACAACATTCATTGGGGTGAAAGGTCGCGATTATCTTGCTCGGCAGAACATGGCTTTGACCTCTTCAGAGAACGACCTTGACCCCTTCAGAGGACGACCTTGACCTCAACCGCCAGACTTTCAATGGCACATTCATCGTTACCGCGCTGGATCCTGAAACAAAAACACAGCGAGATATTAAGAATTACGGCGTTAGTCTGCGCCCTGCAGGGGGAAGGGATGTTTGAACACCCCTTGCGGTCTTTCGCGAATATCTACAAAAATAGCGGCGCCGTTTTTGGCACACCTTATCGTGCATCATTATGCACATGTTAAAATTTCAGACCAAGGTCACTCAAGGTCGGGTCACCAGTTTACGTTTAGTGACCTCACAGTGGCGTTTAACGATGGCGATTCCTGGTGCAAACCTAACCAATGCGTCGTTATGTCACTTAACCTGAGGTCAAATTTTCAAGTTGGCCTTTCAAGGTCAAATCATGGCATGATAGGGAGGAACACGATGCCGGTAAAAGTAAACTCGTGCAAGTTTTGAATCAAAAGTTGCTGCAGAAAGATAATTGTTTCCTCAAAAATCGTCTATTTTGGCAGTTTCTGCTCTCAGCCGGCAAACCCGTTGACGTTGGGTCAAACCTGAGAGTTTATTCAAAAAGAGCATTGATAGGGCTATCAAATGCGTTGTTCTGGGGAGCCGTAGCTGTACCTATTGTTTTCAGAGTTACGCACCGCGCCGCTTCCCCCCCCCCCCCCTTTTAGTTGTCGACATTCGACCTTCGAATCGGCGAAATTTGGCCTTTGACGACCTTTGGGGACTGAACATTTGACCTGACAAAAAGAAGAACAAATTAATTTTGTCATTATTTTTATGTACGTTCGAGCGCTTCCCACCCAGTATTGCTACATTGCCCAGGAGTCGAGGTAGCCAAGTGTTCAAATACCCCCTCCCCCCTCCCTCCCAGCAGGGGCGTAGAAATCCAGGAGCCTCAGCGAGACGCGGGTTAATGTTTTCACGGTTAATTCAATAATCAGTCAGCTAATAATGTGGCTTGATCATGGGTTCATCGGGTCAGGGCAGGGTTAAATGTCGAGGAAAGGGAATGAAGAGAATGACGACATTGACATGGTTGAAAAGGTTACGGCAGCGCTTTATGAAACGAGGCCCAGGTTGAAAAGGTGCCAGCTGCCAGGCTGCGGCCAAAAGCTGAGTAATATGAGAAAGGTGAATGAAAAAGTCAAGCAAGGTTGACCTTCCTCTTTTTAGTGTTTGGCGGCAGTGTAATGTTCCTGAAAATGACACGACTGGTCCCTGAGTGGTTCCTATTGGTCCTGACTTTTATATCTGAGCAATTTTGTTAAAGTAAAATAAAGATAAGGCGGGTTCTACCTAAAGGTACTGAGCATAAACTGAAATGCACAATTGCACAATAACATTGACGTTGTTAGGATAAATGATAACAATAACACGTCAAATGTATATTTAACCCTATTCCTGGCGGGCTCCGCCGGGACAAGAAACTGGCGGGGGGGGGGCCGATTCGGCCCCCCCCTGAGATCTCAAGAACGAAGCAAGATAGCGACAAGCGGTAAACGGCATCGGATACGCACGGCCAAGATCTACAATTTTTACTAAGGTCATTTTCAGGTCAGGTCAAAGATGACGTCACAGGGGTCGAAAAAGTCAAAATGGCGGCACTAGATATGGAGAGAGTTTTTCTCGAATAACTTTCGAATTAGTCAAGATAGGAACAAACTAAGGGCATCATCGTGATCCTCTCGTCAATCCGCATCGAATGATATATATGTTGACCTCGAAAGGTCAAGGTCAAAGGTTGACCTCAGGTCACGTGACCTCGAGGTCATCATGTATATCATTCGATGCGTCTTGACGAGCTGAACACAATGAGACCATCCACGTGTCTGTATCTTGTTCCTGTACGGAGTTATTAGCTAAAAACCTTTGGTGACCTTTGATGACGTCACATGACCTCACAGCTGCCCAACAGCAAAACAGACCTCAAGGTAGTGAAGGTTGATCGTATATGAAGTCATGTATGGTATATGGGGCCATTCCGACCCGTTTTAGTGGTAAAAACAGGGAGTTGATTTTTCCCCCATTGACTTATAATGGGGAGGTCGCGAAATTGACCTGACCTTAGGTCACCGATATCAAAATTCCGAGATATACAAATTGCACATACTGGTACCCTAACTAAACCCTGAAGAGAAGAAATTGATCGGTCAAAAACTCTAGCTCTGGCGTGATTGCAAACTTTTCTGAGGTAGGGTCACCAAACCGCCTCTGGTGACCTGACCTGAGGTCAGATCAACTCAAAATTTTCAGACATGTTGCGTAGAAGCCTTTTAGGAAAAGTCAGAAAATTTGAGCTTCCTAGCTCAACGCGTTTGGGAGATATAACCAAAAAACCTCAGGGGGGGGGCTCCTGAGGCCCCCCCCCGCCAGGAATAGGGTTAAACACACAAAGCTTTCGGTATGAAAATACCTTGATCACTGTGTTAACAGAAATGAGGACAGAAATTGAAATGAAATTGAAATTGAAATGAAATTGAAATGAGGACAGAAATGAGCAATTTCTGTCCTCATTTCTGTTAACACAGTGATCAAGGTATTTTCATACCGAAAGCTTTGTGTGTTTAAATATACATTTGACGTGTTATTGTTATCATTTATCCTAACTGTCTTGGATATTCTACATTGACGTTGTTATATATTCATCGGTATATATTTCGACTTCGGTCCCTTTTGTTGCTATCATTTCCATGCTTAGAGCAACAGCTTTTCTGTCTAAAGCTCCATATAAACACGGCTTTTTTGCGCAAAAAAGTATGCCAGTCGTGTTTATTTATGTTGTGGAATCCTTTGACAATGCTTGTGTCTACATTACAGTTCGACTTTACACTATTCGCACTTATTTAGTGTCTTATACCTACTTCCCCCGTGGTTTAAAGCTGCCTGTCTTATAGCACAACATTACGCTGAAAGTACTTATTTACAGTGTCGTATTCTTTGCCATTGGTTTAAAGCTGCCTGTCTTATAGCACAACATTACGCTAAACGTACTTGTTTCCACTGCCGAGTCCTTCACCAGCGTTTCAGCGCCAGTCTCAGAGCACCACCTTAGTTTCAACTGCGATGCTCTCAATGCCACACTCGTCAGTTCCGCGACGGATTCTGTAACACAACGGGGCGGAAATGGGTTACTTTTTAGGCTCCTTGAGGGCGCTTATACCTATAGATTATTTTCTGTGACACGCTGCCACCGACATCTAGCTCCCGCTGGGACTCCTGGATTTCAACTCCCTTGGGTGGGTGGGTGGGTGGGTGTTGTGTGTATTGTTGATGCCTTGTTCACACCCATGTAACGCCATTGACCTGAGGGCTATATTTGATATTTGAGACTGGCGATACTTGAAATAAAATTCGCCCTTGTCGGTCTAATTTTTTAGTTGGTAGTAGGTATGCTTACTTATGGTTGCTGATCGCGCTTAAATTACCCCGCGCCCCGCTGAAGATCCCGGATTTCCACGCCCTGCTGGTGGGTGTTTGAACACCCAACACTACTAACCCGGCTCCTGGGCCACTTACAGGGTGGAAAGTAATTGCGCGAACGCGTATTTTCTTACAAATTCGCCCATCAGTAGAGCAATTTGTATGAGCACGGGCTGTCATGGAACAGGATTGCTCGTGTTTGTTGTCGCCTCACCTATGGGTATATTTAGGGTATACCATAAGGGTATGTTAAGGCTATACTATAAATAATAAGGGTACCGTAAGGTGGGGCTATTTGAGACAGTGAGACAGTATTTAAAATTGTTATAAAATAAAAACCATTTGAAATTTATGCTTAATTTTTGCTCAGGCGATTTACTGCTCGATTCCATACCTCCCTGTGCAAAAATATCACACAAAATCAAACGATCTTCATTTAATAGCGGTTTTAAATACTGTCTCAAATAGCCCCACTGTCTCAAATAGCCCCACTTTGCGGTATACTCTTACTTGAAGTACCCGCCGTTGCCCCAGTCGTTTCCCCACGAGTTTTTGACGTTCCAGTACTTGACGCCGTCCTCCACGCCGTACCCGGTGATGAGCACGGCGTGGTTGGTCAGCTCGAAGGGATCAAACTCGCTGCTCTTCAGGTGGTCCAGGGTGAAGTCGTGGTGGTACACGCCGTCTTGGTACGGACGCAGGTCGTCGTACACCTGTGGAGGAAAAGGGAAAGTCGGAAATGTAGCAGTGCTGCCGATAAGTCTCGTGAAGTAAATAAAGAGAATGTTGAATAAAAAAGTAATTAAAATAGAAATAGAAAAGACCTTATCTTAGAGACAACTCCCGTGGTTTGCGGAATTATGTCTGACAAAAAAGAGGAGCCACTAGAAATGAGAGAGAAAATAGTGCCGGGCAACGCGATGCCTGAGTGAAAAATATAGCTAGTTCTTGAAAAAGAGCAACAGTTTTTCTGAAAATAAGTACAAAATAATTGTGTCGATGGGCTTTATATATTGAGGCTCATTCCATTTTCTGATATGCAAAGATGTGGGTTGATAGGAGGACATCCATATCCCTGCCCCCGGAGTCTCGTCTCTGACGGCGCTGTTCCACTGACCTCGAATCCAATGACCAGGGGCCCGTTGTTGACCAGCGACTCCATCATGACGGCCTCATTACAGGCGCCGTAGTAACCTGCAGCGAGAAGGTCAGTAGAGGTCAGGTCAGGTCAGGTACCCACTTACAACATGGCACTGCATATCTAAAAGCGGTGACATTAATTTATTAATTTCTGATTGAAATCGCAGCTTATTGGTTTACAATCTTAGAAATTTTTATGAGAGGCGTTGTTGCAGGTGTAGGTATCACGTGCCCCTGTTATGCTGGTAGCTGTGTGAGTCTCTTACCTCCTACATGCTGGTAGGTGGCGGTGTAGATGCCACGTACCCCCGTTATTCTGGTAGTTGTATGAGTCTCTTACCTCCGACATACTGGTAGGTGGCGGTGTAGGTGCGGCCGCAGCTCGAGTCCGTGCCACAGGTGGCCGTGTCCACAGCCTGATACTCGTTGCAAGACTCCGCCACCACGCCAAAGTCCTGGCAGAACGATAACACGGGATAGTTTACAGAAACAGAGATCTTGTGACGTCAAAAACACAAAAACAACCACGCCAAAGTCCTGGCAGAACAACACGGGGATAATTTGCGGCAACAGAGATCTTATGACGTCAGAAACACAGTTAAGGTACATAGTGCGTCTAAGCATGACACATCGAGAACTTTTTGTACATATATGTATACTGAGACGTTACGCATTCTTCCCTATCGTTTCATATCTATATATTATTCATCGACATGCCCAAAACCTAATCATGCAAATGCCTCGGTATGAGCCATGCCTTGTAACCTTAGGTAAAATCGCATTGGTTTTTCTCGTTATTAAATCAGACCAGTGACGTAGGATGACGTACCTTGGCGTACTTTCCGGCGATCAGGTATGGGAATCCTCCGTCGCAGCCCTGGCTGTACTCACTGCAGCTGACAATGTCCTGTGAAATAAAGAAAATGACGTCATTGGAGACATTATGTTCAGGGCAGAGCAATGAAAGAGCATGGTAAGCGGGCAAAAAAAGTTAATTGACGATACGGGATGAAATAGTGACTTGAGGGAATCATAGTGAGAACTTTCCCTCTTTTTTTCTTTAAATCTTCGAAAATTGCAATTAAAAGTCTGACTCTGAGCGTTCCCAGAAAAAAACAATGGAGAATACGGTTACAATTTACAAAGCATATAGCCTATTGCACACTTCTACTACATCACTCATGAATCATGAGTGATCTAAGACTGAAGACGGCTTTACATGGGGTGTACCTACACAGTGTATAACTCTGGAATGAGCCATATCGTAGCAAGATATCCCACCTGAGGTGAGAAGATATAACTCACCGAGGGCGAGGTAAGACAGCTCACCTGGGGTGAGAAGACGGGCTGCTGAGTGTTGTTGGTGAGAATGCGCACCTGTGACTCGAGTGCAGCCATCGAGGCAAAGGCGTAGCACGAGCCGCAGTTGGCCTGGTCACTGGGGAACACGTCAGAGGGGTGTAAGGAGTGAATAACACACCATAGGGGTGTAAAAGGGAGTGGGGAGCGACAGTTGGCCTGGTTACCTGAGACAAACGGCGTCACATGATAACCAAAGAATTCGCCCATCAAACGTCTTCGCCCGGCATAACTATTACTTGCCCCATTTGATGAACACATTAAAAATGATGCAAAAAATGGACTAACATTAATCGCAACACCCACCGGACGGGAGGGACGAAGCTGACTCCATTGACGTCACCCCAGTCGAAACTCGCCGGCAGAGACTTGATGATCTCCTGGTGCTCCTCGGTCATCGGAGCCGCCTTGGGCCGCTGCGGCAGGTGCGACCTGTACGGGAGGAAGGGAGCGCGTCAAATGACGTCATTGGGGGAGAGGAGACAAAATGGCGTCGTCACGGTCTATGAAGTTTGGAATGGACGAGTTATTTATACCGGTGACCGAGAATAAATTGAACACAAAAACTAAGACGGTGCCACGTTTACATCTATATCTTTTACAGACCTAGCATCACTGCCCCCTTTTTGACTGACCTGGCTCCGCCCCTGCTCTGCCCCCATGTCACGCACCTGGCTCCGCCCCTGTGTCCCTTTTTACGCCGTTGTTCCCTTATTTTACTTACGTACCTTGCGCCGCAGCTGTTCCCCCTATGTCACTGACCTGGCTCCGCCACTGCGCCGGTACATCTCCGCCCCCCCCCCCCATGTCACGCACCTGGCTCCGCCGCTGCGTCGGTACATCTCCGCCACGGTGTACTTCTCGTGTTGCGGGTACGCCTTGGCCGTGAACTTGCTGTCCTTGCGCGCGTTGATGGCGGCAATCAGTGCGTGGTTGTTGACATACTTCTTGGCAGCCTGCCAAAAAGAACATTTTTGTGAGGAATAAACGTTTTTTCACGGGCTAGAGTGTTCATCATAGGATTGTTGTTTCGCTGTTTACCTCAATATATCGACTATAATTTTGATGTTAATTTTTAATGTCAAAGGCAAATTTATTTTCTTTGCCGGCCTGTCAAAACGATTTTCATTAATTACTCGTTCACATTACGAACAAATCGGTAACTACATACTTGCATTCTTCGAGCTACATACACCAACTTGGGGATGATGTATGTAAAGGACCTCCGTGTTCCCCCATTTTAACTCAACTTTCAAGAGGGCAAAACGCCTTACATTGAACTCCCCCCTAATTGCACCATGTTACACCTCGCTCAGCTTTTCCCTATGTTGCAACTTTTAGCTTGCAGCTCCTACCTTGGCGGCATCAGCCAGTCGAACGCGGTGCGTTTTGGGCATGCTCGGTCCCTGCTTCTGGCCTCGGATACAGGCCCAGTTACGAACTGTGACGTCATGAGACCATCCCGGGAACGTGCGGTCACACAGACTGGTCACCTCCTCACCGTCCTGTAAATGACGTCATAAGAGCATTACTGGGCGGTCACACAGACTTGTGACGTCATCGCCGTCCTGTAAATGACGTCATAAAGTCAGTAATGGGCGGTCATATAGACTGGTCACCTCCTCACCGTCCTGTAAATGACGTCATAAGATCAGTACTGGCTGGTCACACAGACTGGTCACCTCCTCACCGTCCTGTAAATTACGTCATAAGATCAGTACTGGAGGGTCACACAGACTGGTCACCTCCTCACCGTCCTGTAAATGACGTCCATAAAGTCAGTAATGGGCGGTCACAGAGGCTGGTCACCTCCTCACCGTCCTGTAAATGACGTCATTAAGTCAGTAATGGGCGGTCACACGGACTGGTCACCTCACCGTACTGTAAATTACGTCATTATATCAGAACGTCATTATACGTCATTATATATGGTCACACCGACTTGTGACGACATCGCCGTCTTATGAGTTATGATTTAACAAAGAGTCGTGACACAAGTGAACGCTTGATTGTTCATTATTAGGTATAACACGGGAAATACAAAATTGCCACGCCTGCATTTTGCATGGCTAAATGTGAAATAGTTTTACTAGTAAAAAGGTAGAAGTTGAAGCCATTAATGCATACAATTGTGAAATATAGGTAAGGAATATATACCGAAGCATAATGGACATGATGCGTCATTTGCTTTTTCATTAAATTTCTGGTGAAACATAGTTTGAACAGTGAACAGCCTCATGCTGCCTGTCAACCTACAGTTCCGAGCCAATTCTTAGTTCACACTTCCCAATGACGCATTCACCGCCTTCTTGACACACAGAGTCTGCTAGCTTTTGCCGATAAGAGATCACACGATCGGCGCATCGCACGATTACTGAATACCTTTGTTTTTTATATAGATAACGTTCATCTTAGACACACACTTGTCGACCTGGGTCAGACCAACCTAGGTTATCGATATCAAGTATTGAAACACGGACTTTTTCAGCGGTCTGTTGGATTAAGATCACATGTCAGGTCGTTGATAAGGTGTCAGATAATGGACGCTATCTTGTTTGACTAGTTTCGGACTTCAAGTGTATCCCCGCGAAACGTCCTTGCTGTGTATATGTAGGTGTATTTCTACAATCTACACTACCTTCCTTGTGTTTGGAGATTTTTGCTACCGGTATGCGGTGCATTTCTGACTTGTAGGTATAGTGTATATCTGCCCAGTAAGTAGTGTATTTCGGACCATTATGTCGTACATTTCTAACCAGTGAGCAGTGTATTTCGGACCATTATATTGTGTATTTCTGATATGTGGGCAGTATATTTCTGACCTGTGTGTAGTATATTTCTGACCATTAGGTAGCATATTTCTGACCATTATGTAGTGTATTTCTGACCATTATGTAGTGTATTTCTGACCTGAGTGTAGTAGGAGAAGGCGAAGTAGGTGCGTCCGTTGACGGTGGCCTCGAAGCCCTGGTTGTAGATCAGAGTCCAGGTACCCACGTTGCCGAACGTGTCCACCACTGTGTTGGGGGCCTGCAGGGACAGCGCGATCACCGTGTCCATCGGCGCTGCCGGGGAGAAACAAGATGGAATAATGTTATAACGTGCCGCTGACGCATCGAAGCATGCTCAGGCATCGTTCTGTCCTACAAGAACGATTGTGTATAATATAATGATATATATGTAGATTTAGGAAGCATTCAAAGACACTCCTTTAGTCCTTGAAAAAAAACTTTGCATGCACCCTTTTCGCTAGCAGATTCTCGACATATGCTGACTTTAGACAAAGTAAGTTCACACGTGATTTGCAAAATCCCACAAAAATTTCGTATTTATTTTCACCACTCTTTTTACGCCAAACAACTGGCCGTACTTGAACATTTATCATGTATGCATGTACTTGTATGTACAAATTCATAATGCCGAGTTCGTTAACACCAATCATGAACGCGTCCGAACTCTGCATCGTTTCCCTCCACTCACTGGCGTCATCGCACTGGATGCTGCTGTCGCCGGTCGGCTCCGACGAGTAGAACAGCCACTCGCCCTGGATGTCGGAGTAGCTACAGTTGGCCGGGGTGTCGGCCCGCACTGCCGCCGCCAGCAGCAGCGAGAGAACCGCCGTGCGCAGCATCCTGGGAAAACGGGACGGAATGTTACAAAGTCGCACCCAGCAGGAGCAGCCAGCAGCAGCGAGAGCTACCACCGTGCGCAGCATCCTGTGGAAACAGGAGGGATTGTTACACCACCGTGCGCAGCATCCTGTGGAAACAGGAGGGATTGTTACACCGCCGAGCGCAGCATCCTGGGGAAACAGGAGGGATTGTTACACCGCCGAGCGCAGCATCCTGGGAAACAGGAGGGATTGTTACACCGCCGAGCGCAGCAGCAGCAGCGAGAGTACCACCGCGCGCAGCATCCCATAGGCGCGGGAGCCGGGGGGGGGGCAGTGGGGGCAGCTTGCCCCCCCAACTCTGGGGCCGTGGGGGCGGTGCCCCCACAGCTTTGAGACGGAATACCACACTTTTTTTGCAAATGTTTTCTTTTTTTGTTGAAAAAGCCGAGGGGTGAAAAATAAGTGGCCTAAAACCGGTGAGAAAACTAGATTTGGGGGTACCCTAGGTTAATCTCTATTATGGTGTGCCCCCCCAGTCGGAAAGTAGTTCCCGCGCCCTTGCAGCATCCTGGGAAAACGGGACGGAATGTAACAAAACGCAGTATTCTGAGAAAACGAGACAGAAAATTACAACTCACACTGCCGAGCGCAGCATCCTGAGGAAACGGGACGGAAAATTACAGAGCGTAGCGCAGCATCCTGCATGGAAAATGGCACGGAAAATCATACACCGGCAGGAGCAGCGTCTTTTGCGCGCGCAGCAATTTGAGAAATTGGGACGAAATGTTACACTGAGGTGAGCAGCATCCTGAAAAACGGGTTATTTCCGTCGAGCGCAGCACCTTGAGAGAAAGAGATAGAAATTAGTGGGATAGAAATTAGTTTTTTTTCAGGTACATAACGGTTGATAAAGGCGCAAAGCCGAAACCTCCCTATAATCTGCATTTTGTCTTTTTGAATTTTTATATCTTTTGGCTAATATGAGAATAAGGTTGAGAGAGATATGAGAGCATGAGAGATTGAGAGATATGAGAGTACTATTATGAGAGATATGAGAGTAACCTCTTATAACAAAGGTTTGTGGTCAATTTAACACTATTCATTAGATTTGTTTTCGATTGATTACTGAAAACAAGTCCGAGTTCTCTGACAATTTTGCAAAAGCTGAGTGAGGTCAATGCTATCGGTAGTTGGCTACATTTGAAATTCAACTTGCATATGAATCTGTGATTAAAGAGTAGAAGCTAATGAATGCAAGGCTTTAGCCTGTTCTCACCTGGAAGTTTTGAGGGTGACCTGAGGTCCGAGGGACGGCCACCAACAGCGTGACTTTTCATCATCCGCGTCCTCCTTTATAACTTCATGTTATCAGGCTCTTCAGATAGACTGCGGCCAGCCCGAGTCATATGACCGCGGTCTGGCAACCATGTGTGACGTCACGGCCTCACAGGCGCGATCTGGCAACAGCACGTGATAACTTGAAAGAGGCTGTGCCTGTAACAGTTGATGAGTTAAACTGTGAAATATAAAAACAGGAGAACATATCATATGTGAAAAACAGGAGAACTCATCATAGTGCACTGCACAAAATCAGATTCAGGTGCACTGTTAGATATGTTCAAAAGATTTCTACGACTCAAGAAATCGCAAGGACGGGTAGCTGATGTTAGTAAACGATGCTATAAGCGCGTCTCGGATTTTCAGTGTCGTCAACCAATCGCCCAGTTTGTGGCCTTACATAAATGCCTCTGCACGGCGTGACTAGTAAGAGTTTTGATTACCCAACACAACACCTGTGGTTGAGTTATCCGTGGGTATGGTGCTTCGTACACAAACAAAGCTGGCACCAAACGCACTTGAATCTGGCTGTGTTCTTTAATCGTTATCACAGTTAAGTGGGAGGCGAACTCAACAAGCACCATCTCATGACGCACGATCGTCTGGTTTGACCTGGGGTGGTGTGCGCTGAGGACAAAGGTTGTCGTAAATCACAACACAAGTGCGTTGATGTACCATGACAAACATTTTATTAAATGTTTTCGATGAGAAAAGGATGTGGGCATAGGTTGAGGGAAGGATACATAATACTGGCGTCGTTTGTTCTCAAAATCGTGTGTTATCCTCAAAATCGCTGGTTGGTAAACAAAAGACAATAACTAATGATAAGAGGTTTTACGAGCTATATCTTACCGGTTATCATTTAGTTAAAAATAAGTTTTATTTTCTTGTCTAATTTTGTGCAGCCAGCAGTTACGAAATATCATTTTATTTGTTATTTAATCCGCCTTAATTTTAATGAAATTTCGCTCCAACATAGCATCAGTGTCTAGATGTCTAGATTGGCGCTCTGCGAAAGTACTCACAAAACACCAGCTAATTGTCTAACAGCCTCCCACTCTGCCTCTAGCTCTGGCGAGTTTCAAAATGTTGGGCTTATTTTTATTAAAATAATTGTTTTTTTATGGTCGTTGAAAGCTTGCTAAAAGCAGAGCTTGCTTCTAAAGCATAAAGAAAATCTTCTGTTGCAATATAGGTATGACATGTCTAATTGGGGAAAAGGAATGACGTTTCATGGTAAAGCTTTCGGTGAAGCAGCGTGTTGATCGCTTCATTTTCAGACACTTAACCCGCGCCCCACTGGGGTCTGTGTATAACACGCCCTACTGGGGGGGGGGGGGGGGCTATTCATAGCCCCCCTCCTAACTCCGAAACCACTGGGCCAATCGTCAAAATTCAAACGGCGTCTGATAGCCCCGGAAAAACTGTCGAGCGAAACCTAATTTCATTGACCTCGAGGTCACCGATGACGTCACAGGTCAGGTCAAAGTAAAAATTATTAGCATTTTGGCTTGTTCACATTTTGGGCTCTGGCCGCCGTTTTACAAGTCAGATCAGGCTCATTTTTGGTACACACACTCTTAAACAGATGCTCTAGATACCCTGAGGGTACCAAGCTTTTACTTTGATTTTCAGGTCAAGGTCAGGTCATCACAGGTCACGAAAATATTTTATCATGCTTCGGTCACGTGACACATGTTTTATGGTCCATTTAGGCCATAGAGTTCGAATTTGATGTCGTCTGTGTCATTCGAGGTCATTTTGAGTCGAATTTAGCTTAGGTCAGGTCACTTTCAGGTCAAAAAAGGTCAAATTTTGAAGTTAAAATTTTTCAACAAAAAAAGGTGTCTATTGGATGCAGTTTGAGCTCAGGAACACGATGGTTCCATTTATATTGGTGTACGATGTCAAATACGTACTGAAAAATTGATTTGAAAAATTAATAATTGTGAATTTTTTGCAATAATGCGTATAACTTGGCCATTTTTGAAGATATTTAGCTAAAACTTGCTAGAGTTAGTCATAATCAAGCGTTCTGTCACATATATTCCGGTTTTTTTCGAAAAGTCAAAAACTTTTTAAAAAAAATATAAAAATACATATTTTGAATATTATTATATCAAATTTTCGAAATTTTCAAAATTTTGAAAATTCGAGATAGCAGTTTGATAGCGCGGTCAATTCTGAGTCCTTTCATGCAAAGAAATTGGATCTAGCTTAAAAACTGAGCTCTTGGGAGCGATTGCCGTGGTTCAATGTTTTGCGTCGAAATCGGCCGAACATGACGTCACTCTGACGTCATTTCCGGCCGACCTATGGTAGCTACGAAGTTCAAATTTTGACACAAGGTGTCAAATTGATGCAGCCAAAAGTACTGTAAGTTTGGCGTCGATCCGTCAAGCGGTTTGGAAGTTATTGCAGAAAAACGGGAGGGGGGCTATAAATAGCCCCCCCCCAGTGGGGCGCGGGTTAAAATCGTTTAGCAAGAGCCAGGACTTAACTCAGGGTGACAGTAGGACTGTATATACATTATCCCGCGCACCGACGGGGGTCAGCGCCAACTTAGAACCGACGACGGGGGGAGGGGCGGTTGACCTCCCCTTTGAGATCTCGAGAACGAAGCAAGATAGCGACAAGCGGTAAACGGCATGGGGTACGCACGGACAAATCTACATTTTTTACAAAGGTCATTTTCAGGTCAGGTCAAAGATGACGTCACAGGGGTCAAAAAAGTCAAAATGACGGCGCTAGAATTGAAGAGTTTTTCTCGAATAACTTTCGAAGTAGCCAGGCTATAGGAACAAACTAATCAGACCATCGGGATCCTCTCGTCAATCCGAATGATATACAGGGTGTCTCAAAAGTTCGTTGACAGGTATACCAGCCATGCTTTTTTGTCAATAATTCTGAATCAACAAGAAATTAACAGTCGAAATTTTGCATGGGCATTGGTGACAACCTTCATCAAGCAGTCTCATTGTTTTCAAGTGCATTCGACCCTTCATGAGCTCACAAAAAGGGTTCACCTCTGACCATGGGTCAGGCACGAAAATGTAGGTTGCAAAGTCGGGTATGTTGTGAAATTCTCTGTTTCAGGAGTAATGGGAATGGTTAAGTCGGAAATGACACATGGCTAAGTGTCGGCGAGGATGAGTGCAACATGATGATCATCTCATAAAAACGGTGGCTAAAATTTTTGAAGGACGAAACCATGCGAGACTAACGGCGTTTTGAACGACCCTCGCACGACAGCAGACTCGTGTTCCGGAAAGCAGCTGAAAATGCGGTCATAACTATTGAAAACTGGCAAGAAGCTCACAGACAGAGGTTACCCATTTTCAAAAAGTGCAGGTCATCGTAAAATAAAGACAAATTATAATTTAAAATTGTTTATAATATATATAACGCTAATTTTTGGGGACAATAACACAAAAATCGTCAATGCCAAGGACACCTGACCCTCCAAAAGTGTCAGTAATTGTAAAATTTTATCTAACGAAGTTTCAAGAGGCAGATCTGCAGCGAATAATTTGCTTTTAAACACAAAATCCCGATAAAACCACACGATGGACAGGTTTGGGCCGTTTACAAAGCAGAACATCTCCCGAGGAAAACACTCTGCAACCGAGCGAAGGTCTTGGCATGGGGAATGACGAGCGCTTGGAATTTGTAAAATTTGCACAATGTGTCTGAGAAACAGACGTCCGACACATTCTGCTACCATAGGGTAAGGGCGGGTAAGAGTACGCGGGCGATAAGAGTACGCATCAGCTGTTTCGGTTGCTTAGCAACGCGGGTTCGTCGAGTTCATGAAGTGACATGAAGCCGCCAGTGCGTGCTTGTCACCAACGGAACGTGGGCGTTGAGCGGCGACGCTGTTGAGTTTAAGGCGATGAATATTATTTTTTAGCGTTATGATATTATTATGGTATAGTACAATAATTTTGATACTTGGCAGTTGAGATAAGGTACATTTCCGTGATTGTTGTGGGAAACTTGTGAGGTTTTCTGGGGAAATACTGTGCAGTGCAATATTCTGTTTGCGAAGTTTTGCACAACGTTTCGGGGTTGTTTTTTTGCGCGAATGGCATGTACGGTAAGAGCACGCACTGTTCAGGAGGGTAAGAGTACGCAGAATTATACATTAAATCGAATATACAGAAATATAAAGTTATTAATCTATCGCTCAATGACGTTTGTTTTGTAGGTATATCATCAATGGAGCACTGTGAATTGCAGATGCGTACCCGAAATTCTTCCAAATACGAGTTATTCTCCCTTTTGATTGTGCATTTTTTTTTAAAGAAACACACGACATGATTATTTCCTGATTTATAGACTTGAAAGATTTATTTTATGTTTTTCTTTTTGGATACTCGAATTAACTTAAATGCCTTCTGAGTTTGAAGTTAACCCGCGCCCCACTGGGGGGGCTATTTATAGCCCCCCTCCCGTTTTTCCGCAATAACTTTCAAACCGCTTGACGGATCGACGCCAAACTTTCGGTACCTTTAGCTGCATCAATTTGACATCTTGTGTCAAAATTTGAACTTCGTAGCTACCATAGGTCGGCCGGAAATGACGTCAGAGTGACGTCATGTTCGTCCGATTTCGACGCAAAACATTGAACCACGGCAATCGCTCCCAAGAGCTCAGTTTTTAAGCTAGATCCAATTTCTTTGCATGAAAGGACTCAGAATTGACCGTGCTATCAAACTGCTATCTCGGATTTTCAAAATTTCGAAAATTTTGAAAATTTTATATAATAATATTCAAAATTTATATTTTTGTATTTTTTTCAAAAAGTTTTTGACTTTTCGAAAAAACCGGAATATATGTGACAGAACGCATGATTATGACTAACTATAGCAAGTTTTAGCTAAATATCTTCGATAATGGCCAAGTTATACGCATTATTGCAAAAAATTCACAATTATTAATTTTTCAAATCAATTTTTCAGTACGTATTTGACATCGTACACCAATATAAATGGCACCATCGTGTTCCTGAGCTCAAACTGCATCCAATAGACACCTTTTTTGTTGAAAAATTTTAACTTCAAAATTTGACCTTTTTTGACCTGAAAGTGACCTGACCTAAGCTAAATTCGACTCAAAATGACCTCAAATGACACAGACGACATCAAATTCGAAATCTATGGCCTAAACGGATCATAAAACATGTGTCACGTGACCGACGCATGATATAATATTTCCGTGACCTGTGATGACCTGACCCTGACCTGAAAATCAAAGTACAAGTTTGGTACCCTCAAGGTATCTAAAGCATCTGTTCACGAGTGTGGAAACCAAAAATGAGCATGATCTGACTTGTAAGACGGCGGCCAGAGCCCAAAATGTGAACAAGCCAAAATGCTAATAATTTTTACTTTGACCTGACCTGTGACGTCATCGGTGACCTCGAGGTCAATGAAATTAGGTTTCGCTCGACAGTTTTTCCGGGGCTATCAGACGCCGTTTGAATTTTGACGATCGGCCCAGTAGTTTCGGAGTTAGGAGGGGGGGCTATGAATAGCCCCCCCCCCCCCCCCCAGTAGGGCGTGTTATACACAGACCCCAGTGGGGCGCGGGTTAAGCATTTGGACAGTACAAGCTGCATAGGTGTGTGTTCATATGCTTGCGTACTCCACCCGCCTGGCGTGCGTACTCTTACACACCCCATATGGTAAGAGTACGCAACTGCAGCGGTTCAGAAAATGTCAGTTTTAGACCACTTCCATTTACGCTGAAGGATCGTTGCCCCATGGGTTGATGGCCATTCAATGAACTTTAATATTCCCTATTTGCGATTTATTTCTTTCATATATTAAACAAATGAGAGCAAGAAATCCACTAAGTGCGTACTCTTATACGACTTCACCCTATGATGCGAAAAATTTACTCCTGGCACTTCCCGTTTGTTCAGGACTGGGGTCGTTTTGAAAAGGAAAATGGCGCTTGGGATGTCGGCGCCAGTCATTCATGAAGGCGTTAGCGCCAGAGAATGCCTACAAAATACTCATGAATGGTGTCGATGCAAGCTGTCGGCTTTCAGGGAAAATCAGAATAGGTAGATGTTGCCGGGGAGCTAGTCAAAACTAAATCCGACGCAGAAACTGCAGGGGATTCCCCTGCAAGAGCTTGAAAGCTGGTAACCTTTTATCAGCCTCCGGCAGCTGACGGAACAACAAAAAACGGTATGGGCAAATATTTTTGGAGATACAGCAAAGGGGTTGGTTTCCAACCTTCTTAATCATTTGTCAAAGCATGCATATTTGTCTAGTGTACACACAGACACCAAAACCTTATACTTTTGGCCGGTTCTTATATGCTTTATTGGCATGGGAAATGTGTAAACGAACTTTTGAGACACCCTGTATGCATGTGTTGACCTCGAAACGTCAAGGTCAAAGGTTGACCTTAGGTCACGTGACCTCAAGGTCATCATGTATATCATTCGATGCGCCTTGACAAGCTGAACACAATAAGACCATCTGCGTGGCTGCATCTCGTTTATGTAAGGAGTTATTGGCAAAACAAACTTTGGTGACCTTTGATGACGTCACATGACCTTACAGCTGCCTAATAGCAAAAAAGGCCTCAAGGTAGTCAAGGTTGATCGTGTATGAAGTCATTTATGGTATTTGGGGCCATTCTGACGCGTTTTAGAGGGAAAACAGGGAGTTGATTTCCCCCATTGACTTATAATGGGGAGGTCAAGAAATTGACCTGACCGTAGGTCATCGATATCAAAATTCCGAGATATTCCAATTTTAGCTACCAATGACCTCATTACATCCTGCAACTTTCAAAGGACTCCGTCATCTACTATAGCTCTGACACGGTGACAAAGTTACAAAAAAGTGATTTGAAGTTGGGTCATTCGAAGTGACCTAGTGACCTGACAAACGATAGGGGGTTAGAACTTGCACACCATGGGTAAAATAAATAAGGAAATAGTCATGCCGCTATACGCAAAAAAACCTCGGGGGGGGATCGGGCATTGATCCGGAGAAGGTAGGACCACGAATGCCAAAAGCACAAATGATAGCGGCAAATGCAATGAAAACACTACCTACCATGCTCTTGCAATTGTGGTGCCTATCCAAAAATATCATCGGTCGTCTAGGATCATCCTTGAGCCATCCTCCCCCCCCCCCTCCCCGCCTCCCTTCATCAGCTCACTCCGACGAACCTCAAAGTGACAGCGGCGGGGGCGACGGTGCCAGCTGATCACGTGACCCGTGACGTCACACGGTGCCCGAGGCGGTTTTGGCCGCGGGCAGCAGAGGTTCAGTGGTCAAGGTGTGGTGAGGTTGTGAGGCCGTCGCTGTCAATAAGGGTGATCACAGGGTGCACAGCAATGGGAAAACGACCCGTGGTGCCGCCGGTGGATCTGGATAACCAAAGTGTTTCGGTTCGGGTAAGTCAAGCGGGCGTCTTATTTTATCTCGAATGGTCAATAATAATATTTTAGATACATATTAACCTCTTTTTGTTTTTACTTGTTTCTAAGTTAGGCTAGGCGTTGAATATCTACACATAAATGAAGATAAAGGAACGAAGTCTGTCCGTCTTCTGTGTGAAATTCATATAGAACGACGAAAGAGCGACATTCGCATTCGATAATTCGTGACCTTAAAAATCATAAAGAACATGCCACAAAAATAAAATGGTAAATAGGTACTTAAAGGAACAATTTGTGGGAAATAAGAATTGCTTATTTTCGCTTTATCGATTTTATATTTTTTTCTACTCAATTCAATGTCACGATGCCTCGTCTCTCCCAAACTCTCCTCCACACTCACGAGCATGCCACACTACGAAGTGCAGATGTTAGTTAACGATTTACTTTTTCTCGTTTTACTTCATCATGTGGTTATCAAGCACATGGCGTTCCGTAGAGCTAGGATGATGCCCCATGCGCCTGCTGAATTTCGCGAAAATTGCATGTGCCTCAAAAGTCAGCTGACGTGCATTGGCAAGCAATTGGGGTTTTTTAATAACTACGGGCCGATTAGAAAGTTGTAAATGACCACTGCTGGATGTGAGGTGAGCCCCTGAGGCCGCCGAGACTCCCACCATGTTTTAACTGGGCTGCGAAGTTGTGAGATGAACCAACATAGGCTGGACCTTATAATGTTGCCTGAAAGATACAGAAAGCTGTCACACGCAAGTAAACCATACTCGTAGGTCGAGGTATTGCAATGAAAACGTTGTAAGAATCTGTCGCGTATCCCTTTGCAATGTATTTCCAGCGATGAAAGAAAAGAGAAATTATGAGGCCGCACCGCTAATGAGAACCACATTGAATATTAAATGAGCTGATTTCGCCACACAAATTTAAATTCACCAAGTGTTGATAAACTCAAACGTCGAGCGAATTAGATATCGCATGCATGAAATCATCATATAATAACCTTCACAGAATTTAAACGGAGTTGAGTTCCATAATTCTGGTGGGCCTCTAAGCCTTTTCGTTTTTATCTCAAAATTCAAAATCCCAGTCGAAGAGGATATGCCTTTCATTGTTCGCTGACGGCACCTCTATAGATATGCTGTAAGGTTAGTCCGGCGCTGTTACCAAAATTAAAATCACGCGGCGATCGTACAGGGTATGACGTCAGAAATGCGTGACTTCTGATTCACGTGGTGACGTCAGAAACACGTGGGTAGGATTGATATCATGTGGTCACCGGTACGGAAGTGTTACGTCATCACTTTAATGAATGGATGACGCAATCAAATTGCGGCGGTTCGTCTCTGAATTCTGATGCGATTTTAACAAAAGCAAAGTTAAAATACTTGTTAACCTGTTTTTTTAACTCTATTTCTTCTTTCTATTTCTCCTCATTAATGTTGACTAAAAACTTGTATCCTTTAGGAAATAAATAGGTATCGTCCCTCACATCAAATCATCATCATCATTTACCATGCATCGCTCAATGCTGTTAAATATTTGAATAGGTTAAATCCTACCTTGCTCAGTTTCGTCTTGCTTGCAATTGCAATATCATTGCATCTTCATAACATATGTTTCGTTAAGCCTCACAGTACGAAATCTGGACTAGTTACTCTTCAACTTCATACAAATGAGTACCCACAGTTGTATGATAGAAAAGCACACCTAACAAACGTAAGATCATCGTGATATGCTATTACCGTCACTAAAAGCTAGGTTCTTGCCAACTTGGGCATATATGTATTAACCCGCGCTCCGTTGGGCTCTGCCGAGCAACGCGCCGTGTTGGGGGGGGGGGGGCATTTTGGACCCCTAAGATCTCAAGAACCACGCAACCTAGCGACAAGCGGCAAACGGTGTTGGATAGCCCTATCAGGGAACTACCTTGTGACCCAAATTTATTGACCTAGGTCAAACCGATGACGTCACATGGATCAGGTCAAAGGTCCAATTTTCACCGTTTACAGGCATTTCAAGAAATGCGTTGTAAAATCGAGTAAAATGCATTTCATTGAAAATCATCGATGGGGAAATGTTCTTCAAACACATATTTTGCTATGTGAGGTCACTGATACCAGGTCAGGTCACAGAGGTCAGGTCACTGGGGGGTCACAATATGAAAGTGTCGTGTGATACATGTTTTATGGTCCATTTTACATGGCAAATGCGATTATGTGGGTCAGGCAGCCTTTGGGGCCAGCTTAGGTCACGTTTTGGTCAAGGTCAGGTCAAGGTCAGGTCAAATTAGGTCAAATTTCAAAGTTAATATTTTTGCATAAAATGGGTATCGAATCGATGCAGCTCGTCACGGGGAGTTCAATGGTGGTCTTTGTTTTGCCGTACGTGGTCTAGAATCGCTAAAAATTGAGTTCAAAAATTTGACGTCATCATTTTTGAACAGTTTTTCGCTATAACTTGGCCAAAAAACGAGATATCGATTTGAAATTTGGTATGTATATAGAAGAGCGCAGGGACTATCACATATATTCTGTTTTTTCGAAATTCGGGAAAAATTGGATTTTTAAAAAGTTTTTCTAAAAAAATTATTTTTTTGAATTTTTTAGGGTCAAAAACCCAAAATTTTGAAAATCCGAGACAGCAGTTTTGTAGCGCCGCTTTTTTGTCTACTAGACCACATAAAGAACTTTGAAATTGCTTGATAACTGTAGATTTGGTGAGCGTTTCAAGATTGCATGTTTTTTGCTCATTTTTGCTCGAACATGACCTCAGTTTGACCTCAATAACTCCTAACCTAAGGTGACCTAAGACTTGAAGTTTGGTGTGAAGGTGTCAAATTGATGCCCGGGAAGGTACTGAAAATACGCGCCGCCGTTTTCTTGCTATTCAGGAAAAACCACAAGGGGGGGGGGGCAAAATGCCCCCTCCCCCCAACGGGGCGAGGGTTGATATTTCTTGCTGAGTCGTCTATTGCAAAATATATCTACCCCAGAGTCTGGGTGCCTTAGACTGACTGCTGGTTCTCCAATCCGATCTCCCAAATTTCATCTCTACATCAAGAAGTGACCACATCAAACCCATCTGACAGCTCATCACCTATCTGAAGACTTATGGCGAATGCAGCCGGTTTGGAAAGATGGTGTTTTTCTTTACACAACTGTGCTATTTTAGCTCAACTATCTAAATACTAGCTGGCTTATGTTGGCATGGCATATTTGCGGTTACATGGAAGACAGTCAACACCTTCTGAAAACAAGGACAGATCATCCCTCCTCAAATATCGTCATTCGGCTTTCCGACATCAAAAAATGGCCAGTGCTGTCGCGTGATTTAGACTACTAACCGCTTAACAGCCACTGACCCATGACCACTGACCACCTACTACATACCTCAAACAATGACCAGTGACTATATAAGCATAGAGGCATTGTCCACTGATTTCTGACCAGCGACCACCAACCGCTGGCCACTTACACCTGTCCTATATTCCCCTTTTCGACCATACTCCGCGGTCCTTCCCTTTACTTCCCTCTTCACCTGCTTCCCCCCCCCCCCCCCCGATTGCACCCCACGTGACTACTAACAACTGTCTCATGACTGACGAATCATCATATCGTGTGGGTGGTCACGTGATGCAATGACACACCGTGTGAGGAATGTCACATGTCTCGGCGGCGGCCTTCATCAAAGGGTCACGTGGTATTTCTCACGCGGCTAGTGCCAGCTCTAAGTCTGGCGCGCCCGAAATGGCGCCAAATAGCTCACCACGTGGCCAAGTGACTCTCAACTTACTGAACAGGAGCTTCCAAAGGAGCTTGGAGAAAGCAGCATTTTTTCTTTTTCTCCGCTCTGCGTGTCCAAGATATCTTGCTTGCGTCTCTTCAAGAAATTATGTCGTTTTTTTAAATAAATACCTACTTCATCCTCTCATTATCAGTTGTTTAACCCGGCAGGCGGTGGGCCTCCCGGCTACCATCCGCGCTGTGGGGGGGGGCATTTTTTTGCCCCCCCCCCCGTATCTCCGAAACTACTGGACGGATCCGGAAAATTCAAACGGCGTTCGATAGCCCTGTCACGTTTGTCGAAGGTAACCAAATTTCATTGACCTCGGGGTCACCGATGACGTCACAGGTCAGGTCAAAGATAAAATGTTTCACCGTTCACGGGGCTTCTAGGGAAAGCGCTATAACACCGAGTAAAACGCATTTTGTCAAAAATCAGCGATAAGGCGTCAGTTGTCTAGTACATATGTTGCTATTAGAAGTCACTGGTCATACCAGGTCAGGTCACCAAAAGTCACCAAGCGTCACCACATGAGCCCAACTTTACTAAGGTTATTCGATGCATGTTTTATGGCCAGTTTTTCATTTCCAACTCAATGGTGTTGGTTATAAGACCATCAGGTACGGTTTAGGTCACTTTCTGGTGGAGGTCAGGTCAAGGTTAGGTCAAAAAAGGTCTAATTTCAAAGTTGATATTTTTGCATAAAATGGGTATTGATTCGATGCAGCTCGTCACGGGGAGTCTAATGGTGGTCTTTGTTTTGCGCTACGAGGTCTAGAACTGCTAAAAATTGAGTTTGAAATTTTGAAGTCATCAATTTTGAACAGTTTTTTCGCTATAACTTGGCCAAAAAAAGAGGTATCGATCCCAAATTCGGTATGTACATAGAAGGTGGTAGGGACTATCACATGTATTCCGTTTTTTTTTCGAAATTCAAAAAACTTTTTGGATTTTTCGGCTATTATATTCAAAAAACCTATTTTTAATTTTTGGGGGTCAAAATCCAAAAAAAAATTCGAAAAAAACGAAATAGCGGTTTTGTAGCCCTCTTAATTCGACACCTTTTATGTCTGAAACATTTTTCTGTATCTCTAAAGCTGAAGGTCTGACAGCTCTTCCCGCGAAATCTTTTTTTTTTGGTCGAAAATGGCAGAAATGACGTCACTCTGACGTCATTGGCGGCCAACCTATCATAGCCTTTGGAAAAATTTTTGGTCACCATGTGCGCTAGCTACTCCCGGGAGGGTACTGAAAGTTTGATGACGATCGGCGCAGCCGTTCTCGAGATATATCGAAAAAACTAAAGGGGGGGGCAAAAAAATGCCCCCCACCGCCTGGAAGGTTAAAGAAATAAAGTAGTGACCCGTAAATTGCCGGAAACAGTAAGACTAACCCTACTTTTTTGACACACTTCATCTCTTGCCTGGTGTATTTTCAGACCCCGTTGGAATGAATTATCAGTCAGCCTCCATTGACTCAATTCCAACCCCATTGGGGTTTTATCTGCCCATGCTCTGTCTTCACTTTAATGGGTTTTATTTCCACTTTCCAGTCCCAATTCATGTATTTTCAGTCTCAAGGTCGATCGGCGTCTAATCGGTATCCATCGACTCGATCGGCATGTTCATTTATTGATGTAATATTCAGCTCTTACTGTCGTCTGGTCAGTGGTCATCCTCTTAGCCCGCTGTCAGTACCCCAAGTGTCCTCTTAGTCGCCAGTCGGTCTCCTTTGCCAAGTGATTACATAAGCGTGGGTTCACGGTCGTCGGCACTGAGGGATGAGACAGTTCATCCCATCTCTCTCTCTCTCTCTCTCTCTCTCTCTCTCTCTCTCTCTCTCTCTCTCTCTCTCTCTCTCTCTCTCTCTCTCTCTCTCTCTCTCTCTCTCTCTCCTCCCCTCACCCCTCTCGCTCAGCCCCGACGGTTCCGCATTATCCTTGTCCGCCCCCCCCCCCTTCGTCTCCTGTAACCCTATGACCGACTGACCCCCCCCCCGCCCCGTCCCGTTGAGACAGTCAGGGTCGTGTCAACCCCCCCCCCCGTTGTTGGCACAGTCCACCTCCTCCAGTCGTCTGGGGCGGGGGAGGGGGAGGGGGGCAGTCGACCTGTCAAACAGTGTTGGTGCTGGCTAATTTTAACGCCCCCGGGCAGAGTGTTCGCTAAGTGGGGTCCAGCCGGGCCGGTCAGCTGGTAGAAGTTGGAACCCTCGGGTACGCAGCTACGCAGCGTGCATGATGCCGTCGGTATTTAGAATATAAATGACAAGTGGTCTAGGGACGAAAAGAATTAGGTGGTAGTGTGAGATAAAATATAAGATTTATAAAAGTAAAAAAATGGTATTTTTACTGGGCAGAGCAAAATCACAGCAAGTTTTTTATGATAAAGCGTAACACTATGTTTTTATATGTCACGGCTCTTTTTGTACCGCATAAAAACAGGTAGAAAATGTGTATATTTTCCTTTATTTACGCTACCATATTATGAGATATAGCGTAGGTATACTGCTATAGTACCTGCTATAATGTACATATAGCAGAGCCAGGAGCCTAGCCATTCAAATGACCATTGACCATGTTTGTTTTGTTTGACCATGTTAGCCATACGATACCATGTTTGTTTGTTTGGTTTTGAGGCTGAATCTCTTTGAAATGCGACGATGTCTTCTAAATACATCGTTTTCCATAAATTTGTTTTCGCCATTTAGTTGACACCGATAAACTTCTCTTTGAAGTTGCAGTTTATTCTGAACGTCATTCGCTCATTATTATAAAATATGTATTATGAAGGCTGAATTCCAGAGCTCAGGATGGCACTAAAACATCAATAAATCGTCACCTAAAACCCTTACCTGCTCCATCAACAAAGTCCATTTTCCCATTAAACTGCACAATAAAATCGCCTTTACTCACCCTCCGCCTTGGGATCATCTCTGCACTCGTCGCCTGGGGGCAATCATTGTGTTGTTTATTTTGGCGTGGCCTTATGTTGGCGACTGGTGCAGTCGGCCAGCTGGAGATCTGTTTTTATTCGGGGCACCGATTTGAAGGCTGCTGACCTTGAATGGGGTCCGAGGCGGGAGCGAAGCGAGGGGGGGGGGTTGTCGATGGTACATGGCACATACTTACAGGGAAAGGTCACATACCGGACTAACATGTCACATGTCAACTGACGCATAGTCAAGTGACAGGGAAGGTGCCACTCTTGGCGCCTGAATGCATCAGTGGTGGAACATGGTGACAGTGTTGGTGTCAGTGACACCAACGATTGGTACTGGTGAGTGGTGACGATAGGGAACGGCGTCAGTGGCACAACAAGGGTGTCTATTCCGTTCGCGAATGGTGCGAATGACCTAAGGAAACGGCGTAGATGTTTTCAGGGATTAGTGCTGGGTAGTGCTATCCGGCTCAGGATGACGGTGTCAGTGACATGAGACAAGTGATGGTAGCACCACGTAACGGTGCCTGTGGCATTACACAAGAATTGTGTCGCTGCCATCAATATCTCTGACAGCTCCGTTGCCCTTGACATGCCTCAGCCTGGCGACATGTGGATAAGAATAGCCATAAGCATCACTGAGACACTTATCCGTAATTTATTTTACACCGGTTGAATTGACATCAGAGCAGTCAGCAGAGCGTGAATGATCAAAAGACATATTGTGCTACAGGCTTCAAAACACGCGTCGCACGCAGTGCCAACGCTTACTCGTCCTCATCCAGCGATAGTCTGGCACATCCGATAAACAATACTGTACATTTGTCATGAATCTACCACAGTTATGATTTGTATCACCAAGTCAACTACTAAAAAGTGACAACATTACACCGGAGACCCCTTTATTACTGGTCCCCTTAAAAACATCAACACTGAACAGCTTAAAAACAACACAAAACACCACATTTTCCAACCGCAGCAAAATGACCATTTTTATCGCATAATCTCTGCTTCATCAGTAAGCACAGGGAATCCGTTCTAAAATGGCAATAAATCCCAGTCATAACCTAAACACAGACCCGCATTGACTCAAACAATTCGTTCATTCAAAAGAATGGCTTGACTGAAGAGGCTGTCTTGACGTGAGTGCCTCTTTCACCCGGTTAAACCATCCTTTATTTTTATCTGACAACTCGTAAGTCAACTTAAGCGTTTGAGTTCGAGCCAAACTTTCTTTGTGACATCCTTTTTATTTTGCTTATCTAGCACGGTAATCGCTGTGCTTACAAGACAGCCCTGTACTGGTATTCTGTTCCGCATGACTGCGCTGTATTGCGGTACAGCATACTCCCGGCGTTTAGTCAGCTGACTGCACCGGCCGCCAGCGACCGCCGTACAGATGCTCGTCGAGGTCGGAATTTCCAAATACGCGACCGCCGTCGCTAGCCTCCGACAGCCCTTCGCTGGCGCCGCGCTAGCGATTCAGACCGATAGACGAATTCACAAAGATATGAATGCATAGGCGGCGGAACGGGGAGGGCACCGGGTCACCGCGCCCCCTTTTGATTTTGGCATTTCAACATTAGTCCTATGGGCGTTGCATAGAAAGAATCTGGGACCAAATGTCGGCAGTGCCCCCCCCCCCTTAGTTGAAGGTGTTCCACCGCTACTGATTGAATGGAACGCAGTGTGGAATGCATACGCTATTCAAAAGCCCTCGAACTCGATGAAAAACGTCGATTTGTAATTGACAAATGACAAAACCTTAGTTACCGCTTTGGGGGGCAGTTAAATCCTAGCAGCGATCTGTTGGTGACCTGTTCTTTCCTCTGTTACAGGGTCCGGAGCCAGTGCGAAGATCCGCCTTCTCCCAGGCGAACTGTGATCGGACGCAGCCTTTCCGACCTCAGGACGACACGTGTAGGACTCTGTACAATGCCTTCAGAAGAGGGGCTAAACTGTCCAGTAAGTGGCAAGGGGGGAGGTCAGGGGGTGTAACAATGAGACCATGTTGTAACGAGACTGTGAGCCGGGATGAGAAGGTGAGGGGTGAGAAACAGATATATCAGAGATATCTAGAGAAGTCTCTATAGAGAAGTCTGAGGGCCAGACTATCCAGTGAGTGGTGGGGTGAAACTATGAATAATAGGTATGATTTTCCATTAACCTAGCCAAGAAACGTAATTGTGGTTGCAGTAAGTACTTATTGTTAGTGCTCAGTATGCTTCATCATGTTTTTTTTTATTACTTTCGATGTACACTTTAGCAGTCACTACTCACTTCTGCACCTCTCTTACTCTCTCTCCCCTCTTTCTTATCTTATATTTTGAGATCGCGGTCTCTCTCTCTCCATCCTTCTCTCCCTTTCTCTCACTCTCTCTCTCTCTCTTTCTCTCGCGCTCTGTCTTCCACTCGCTCTCTCGCTACCTCTCGCTCTCTCTCTTTCTCTCTCCCTCTACCTCTCTTTCCTTCCCTCCTTGGTGCTGCCTACCTCCTTCCCTCCGTCAACCCTTCTCTGTCTCTCTTACTCTTCCTTCATCCCTCCCGCTATCCAACCCTCCCTTTGTCTCTCACATCCTTCAACTTCCTTGTCTCCTCTTGTCTCCTCTCTTCATTCTACCTCTTTCTCTGACCCTCCCTCTTTTATTCTCAGATAACGGCCCCTGCATTGGCTGGAGAGAAGGGACCGGACCGTACCAGTGGCTACACTACAACGAATCACTGCTCCGGGCACGGAACTTCGCTGCGGGGCTCATTGCTACAGGTGAGATGTCAGATGTGAAGAACTTGAACATGGTTTGGAGAATTGTGAGACGTGATTTGGAGAAGTGAAGCTCAACAAACTGACTTAAATAAGTGATGAATGAGTGATGAAATGAGTGATGAACTCAAATGAGTACTACACAGTTATCTTAGACATGAAGTGGATGACTTTTTTTAAAATGACAGTGGCACAGTTGAGACAAGATGCGGGTACAGATTGACGAAGTAAAATATGAAGATATTGGCTGTCTCAAGTGATCCATGATGACATATGTGTATAGACCTTGTTGACGTAATGATAAAATGCGTTCCTCGTGCAAGGTTCCAACGCAAACAAGGGAGACTTTCCATAATTTGTGCGACTTGCGACTTTTTCAGCTGACACCTAAACTACTGGAGTATATTTCTTCATTCATAATCAACTAGAATGGATACAGCACGATGGGGAGCCTTGTTGGGGGGAGGGGGAGGGACTTTTTAGTATCCTGGTGCACTGAATAAGTTGTGGTGGGCTTTGCGCCTTTCAATTCAAGCTTCATTACAAGCTTCATTTTAATTCAGATGCCTTATTTAGGTATTTCATTGAAAAGTAAGGAAATAAAAGTAGATACATCAAAAATCAAAGAGCAATTTCACAAGCCATGAGTTATTTTTGCCTTCGAGAAATCGCCCTTTAATTAACGTTGACGCACGCCGCGTTGTTGTTGTTTATTTATAATTAAGTTCTGATGGTAACGATGATCGATTAGTGTTGGTTGTTGTTACGACTCCTCCCCGGCGACAGCGATCTCGTGACTGATTGCAGTAGTTATGTTGTTGTTGAATGGCTATCTCTCATCTGGTGCCACATAAAGTCTGGCATGTTTACCAGGTACCTCACATATGCCAGGCTATATGTGTCCCTCCCACAAAGATATTCTGTGACCGGGTCACACCCGGTCACCAGGTCTGAGTCAACATTACTGCGATATTGATGTTGTTGTTGATAAATAATGCAGCATCGCGTCTTCGCTCCTACTCCTGCCCTATGACTATCTGACTTCCTGACCACGACAAAACCCCGAGACGCCTGATCTAACTCTTCTTTAACTCTTTTACAACTGACCTGACCTCTGGAACACCTGACCTGGCCATTGCTGACCCTTGCAAAAACCGTAGCTTTTGGACCTCTCTGAACCTACACTCCTGAGCCCTAGCTAGAAGACCACTACCGATTATCCCTGTGGGCTGTGACACCCTGAGCCCTGACCCAACCCCTGTGACTCGTCTTGCCAGACCTTGGGAAGGCTATCTGACCGTTGCATTTCCTCCCTGCAGGTCTCACTCCAGGTCAGAGGACCAGCGTCTCTATTCTGATGCAGAGCACATCCGAATGGATTTTAAAAACGACCTTACCTGACATCCATTACACCCAACTGATCAACATCCTTAGCTAACCTCTCACACAAACTGACCTAGCCCTGAAGCTTTCCTTTTCTAGGTCTCAGTCCAGGTCAGATACCAGTTTTTAATCTTGAAGACGTGAATGCCGCTATCTGACCTAAACTCTCCCTAACCCCTGACCTGATTCTGACCTCTACAACTCTTTCCAGGTCTCACTCCAGGCCAGAAGACCAGCGTCGGCCTCATAACCCGACATCCATGTTCCTACCTAACTGACAATGATAACCGACCTGACTGAACAGACAGCCGTGCGATAGACCTGACTCTGACTCATATAACTCCTCTCTGCAGGTCTCACCCCAGGCCAGAAGACCAGTGTCGGTATTCTGATGCAGAACCGTCCCGAGTGGACCTTGGTGGAGCAGGGCTGCTACTGCTTCAACATCATCACCGTGCCGCTGTACGACGCGCTGGGGGAGGACACATGTGCCTACGTCATTGATAAGGGGAGGACACCTGTTACTATGTACTTTATCGACAAAGTGAGGCATCAACCTTTCATTGAGAGTACTTGCATGAGTGATATACATAACACTTTTAAAATATATTTTAACACCATTATCCCGCGAGTTGCTGGGGGGGGGGGGGCGTTAAACGCCCCCACTTTTTCGCCGCGCCATAGCAAAATGGCTATCTTCGATTATTGATTATCGTTCCGCATTTTCCAAAATCTTGAACTGAATCTTGGCAATTTCTCGTGACTACTTCACGACTATGATACATGCATTTCTTAAATTGAACTTTTTGAGCCAAACACGTACACATATGTACTATATGATAAAATGAATGTCACCATCGTGTTCTACGCCCAAAATTGCCCACAAAACACGTGTCACAGGCTGCGAATATCAGTTTTGATTTTCGGGGATATGTGCCTACCCGGTTGACCTGACCTTGACCCTGACCTATGCTTGACTGACCTCTACATGGAGCTGACACTCTTGTAGGCCGTATATGAAGGATTGTGCACCGTTTTGAGAGAGTTTATGACGAGAGGCGCCCATTGCGAAGTCCTGAAGTCCATGCTACTGAAAGCCCGATTTCAGGTGTTTGACCTGACCTTAACCCGACCTGTGACCTCAAAATTCAACTTAATAGTACTCATCTGAAGCGTCTCGTCGCGTTTTTTCGTTTGCCGCCTCGTGCGTTTCGCTGCGCCTAATGGCTCTCGAGTTATCGGCTGGGGGCGTTTAACGCCCCCCCCCCCCCCCAGCAAACGGCGGGTGGCAAAATACCCCAGAAACTGCCAGTTTATGTATTGCCTTTCCTTCGACGAGTTTTTTAACCGCAGCGTATAAAGGACATCCAAAAAGTCGGAAACGATTCATTCTTTATTTCAAAGCCAGCACTTCGGCTTCGAACTTTGAACTGAAGAAAAACGATCTTGAAAAAAAAATATCATTTTTAGTGTGCACGTCATACCGTTTTATGGATAGGTATTATCGTGAATCGCTCACGGAGCGTCCTTTTCATTTTATCCGTTTTATTATAGATTCCACTCCCATCAGCGTACGACCACTGGAATGGACCATTTGGCCGGTGTCCTTGGCACGCGTCCAACTCCATCGGCCCGGCTGACATGTGTCCCCCTCTTGGCTCTCACACGGCTGGATACTGACCTCCCGGCGGCATTTGCGGCGCGTGGCGCAGACTGTCGGCATTCGCGACGCGTGACACTGCGCGGAGGTATTCGTGGCGCTTCGTTGGTCGTCGTAACGTCTCAGGCGGCTCAGAGCAAAACTATTCACTGGCGGACGTTCTGAAGATGTACGGTCGCAGGGACGGAATATGAATTTTTACGAAAAAAGTTTCATGCTAGCCATATGTCATGTGAAGCGTCTAAAGAGGGTGAATTATCGAGCAAATAGTACCTATTTAGGAAAAATATGTAACTTCGTTATTGGCCATGCATCATGGAATGTGGATCATTACGCTAGATTCGTACGAAGAGCTAAATAATCATTCATGTGAACTGAAGATCACTACATTTTTTCTCGATGAGAAAATTTGCCATGCGAAATTGGTATTGCAAACCCAAATGTTGTGGGTCTATTCACGGTTGCCTGCTGCGCCTGAGGCGTTGATGGGACGAGGACCAGCAGAAGACCTTGATTACGTCACTGGAGCTGACAGTTATGGCACTAATGGATCCGGCGCCTCTGCCCAGACGCCTGGAGAGCTGCCAGTTTTGTCAGCCGAGCGTCCGCTCCAGCAATTAGAGCCGCCACTTTTTCACTGAAGTTGCCACATTTGCCACCGTAAGAGCGGCATAGGTTACTAAAACAGCAGCCGGATGTCTTTGAAGATTAGTCGCGAAGGTTTCAGTGGTCGTAGAGAGAAACGGACGATTATTGTTGTGAATCACTACGACCTTGAGGTTAGATAGGTATGTGCACTGCAGGAAACGAATGTCGTAACCTGAATTGATTCTAAAATGAAGAAGTGACATGGAGAAGTGATTCTAAAGAAAAGTGTATAAAATGTGGTGTGTTTGAAGGACACATATTTTGGTGAAATAGCCACACAAGAATGCATAGATCTGGATTGCATAGACTCAGCTTTTTATTTCGATCATCATTCTGTCGCGCATCGTCCTACGTATTGGTATCTTGCCAATGAATTAAATTAAATTCATTATCAGCCATTTCTTAGTGTAGTTCATGTGTAGTACGTCTTGGCCGGTGCCTCCAACCAGGCTGACCTTTTCGAAGATATTATTATTGTAACGCTTGTACCGTCAGTTTCCTGTCTTCGCCGACAGGCTAAACTCTCGACATTGTTTTCAAACACCGTGCGACGTTATTTTTCCGTTTCTGCTGCCAAACTGGCCTCGCTGTACTTTTCACGGCCACATAGCAATGTTCTGTTTTGTTCGCCTGGGGTATTATTGGCGCCATTTATCACTTCATTTCTGCCAGATTCTCCCCTATATGTATATTGTTTCAAAAACCTATGAATGTGTTTTATTCTTCACAAACTAGTCTCCATACTGGTCGTTGTCCCCAGTGACGGCTTCAGACTGACCTGAGGCCTCTTGCACCAAACTACCTACCTAGGTAAATTCAGATTTTACCTAGATTCTCTTGCACCAAACTACCTACCAAAAAACGCTACCGTGAAAATTTACCTAGAAATTCTACCGAGCGGCATAAGAACTTACCAATTGTTAAAGTCCGACCGGCTGTTTTCCTCTTGCACCGAAAGCCGGAAAGAAGTGCTCGCGGAGGAATTTTTGACGGTTTGACGGTAAACCACTGAACTGTAATATATACTGGAAGGACCATTGGTGACTTGTTTTTGTCTATCGATTTCCGCCATGTTGTGTATACCAGAAATATAAATTGCATTACGGTAGCAGAGGTGCAGTTTAGTGAGAGGTACACTTCTCAAAAGTGCTGCTGCTTCATGCTTGCAGTTTGATTGCAGCGATCAACTTTTCAAGACTTTGGTATACACAACATGGCCGAAATCGTTAGACATTCTGGCCCATATACGGCCAAGGCGAGTGCTCCCCCTGCGGTAAACTCGGGCTTCCAAAATAACTAGCAAAACCTTAGGTAAAATGATTCAATTAGTAACAATAGGCACAATACATGATAATCCACGAATACTTTTATCTAAATTAGGCATTACAAAATGTTTAGACAATGATAAATCAATGTTTTACGAGTGAATAATAATATAATTGACCAAATGCTCCATCGGTTCACAGAGGTGCTTCTCCGTACCAAGGCGATAAACCTCCGTGGCAGAACAGCCAGGTTGAAGACTCACTCGTTGCCATGGCAACGAACCTTATTTGTTCAAGTAATTTAATATCAAAATAACTTCTACCTATCTGTATTTACGTAAATGAAAAATGACTTCATAATACCAAAATGTATATTAATAAAAACAATATCCATTTAAGTTTTCTGTAGTTACTATTTGTTTGCGCCCACAAATAATTCGTCGCCAAACAGCCAATCAAAACAAATCCTAAAAACGCGAGCTGTCAAATTTACCTAGGTAGGTACACTGAAAAAAAATTTTACTCAGGCCAGGCATTACTCAGTAATAACTCATGAAGAAACTCAGTGAATACGATAGTGGTGCTCACTTATTGGCTGATCTAACTCACATCACCAGGGTGACTTCGTTATGCGTGAGTTCTGAGTGCTTAGTTTCGTGAATTCGAACTGAGTCGGAAATGAGTTTTGCTTGGGCAAATCTAGTTTCCTGCGCAATGCATGAGTTCTCGCGAATTCACGTGCAGTTGTGCGTGAGGTACCCCCGGCTTGAAGATGCGCGCATGCGCGGCAGGGTGAGTTTCCTGCGTGATGCGTGAGTTCGCGTGATGAGTATTATAGCCGTTGCGTTCGAAAACCGCGGCGCGCGCTTCAGTCCGTTGTGGCGCGGTGACTCGCGTAGTTTACGTTGAATTGTTGAGGCTATTGTGAAATTGTGCGGGAGAGTGCAGGAGCGGGGAAGGCGTGCAGCGAAGGATGGGACGGGTAAGTTATCTGTGAAGAGCTCGGTGATTGTCGATGAAGCTTTTATCAATCGCATGCGCCGCGGAGAACAGGGAGGTGAACTGATGGACCAGCAGACATTCCCCGCCGGCGTCAGGAGGTCGGTGCCAACCGTGAACGGCGGAGCAGATCGATCGAGAAACTGAGGGATACCTACCCGGCATAGTTCGAAACAGAAGAGGTGAGTTATGTTATATTTAAATTTAACCCTTGCATGTGTGCGGCGTTTTCCAGCTTCTAATGTGTAGGGGGGGGGGGGGGTCGGTTGGACCCCCCCTTGCCGTTTGGCCCCTGATCGAGCTAGAGCTTCGCGGAAAAAACGAGCGTGTTGCCCGTGACGAGAGGAAGCCGATGATACCCAATTTTAAGGTCCTAGGTCATTGGTTGACCTTCCAGGTCAGGTCAATGACCCAAAGTCGGGAAAATCGGGACCTATTAGAAAGTCGTAAAGTGTGGCTGCTAAGGGGTTTTTCGGGGTACTGATCACGAATATCGTGTTAGTTTTGATCACAGATGATGTCTTTAAGCATTTAGACCAGGTCGGGTCAGATCAGGTCAGGTCAATCAGTAGGCGTCGTGACGGGTATTCGTAGTACGTGTCAACCGCCTCTGACAGCTTCGTAACATGTTACGAAGGCACCAAAACTACTTCGTAAATGTTCAAATGGTTGTTAAATTCGAATTCAGCTCCAAAAACTAGCCTAGAAACATGTAAAACTCGAAAAAGTGAACCGAGGTCACCCGAGGTCACCAAAGGTCAATGACCTGACCTGACCTTCAGGTGACCTTGACACCCACCCTAATGCATGGGAGCAACATCAAATCACATGTTTGAACGTTTGAAACCACGAAAAGCTTGCAAACTAGTGGTGCCAATTTCATGAAATTTCAATTCCAATTCCGATCCAATTCCAAGAAATTGCCAAGTAAATTTCCAATTTTGTCCAAAGCGGGGGCTATTCCAATTTTTAACGATTTTTGCATTTTTTTGCGTAAATTTTAAAAGTGTTTAAAAGCGTTTTAAAGGGCTCCGTTTTAAAATTTTAAATTTTAAAGGCCTTGTGTTCCGATTAATTTCCAAAAAATGTTAAGAATTCCGTCCAAATTCCAAATTGGAATTGGACAAAAATTGGAATTCCAAGAAAAGAAATTCCGATTGGCACCAATATTGCAAACGCGCGGCTAATGCGAGCCGACGTACGCCGAATCGCGATTCCGGCCAAACATGGTCTCGGAAAAGAGGTCACAGGTCAAAGGTCATTTGGGTCAGGGTCATGAAAGTTTCAGGGTAGGTGTAAAATTGATCAATGCGATGGTACTGAAAGTTTCGTCGCGATCAGCCGCTTTTTACGCGAGTTATTCGCGAAAAACCACGGGGAAAGGGGGTCAATCCGACCCCCTACACATGCGAGGGTTAAAAAAAAACATGTTTGTGGGATAATGTTGTCCTTATCCTAAAAGAACGTTCATTTGACCCTTTTTACTTCTTTAAACAAGAACTCCGTCACGACCCGATGTTTTTTTTTTGGGGGGGGGGCGAAGGTTGTTTGAAGTCGATTCTTTCCATGCAGCATCCATAGGCACAATGTTAAAAATGTAAAATATTGGGGGACACGTCCCCCGTACCCTTCCCCCCCCCCCCGGTGGTGGAGCCCATGGTCTTAATTCCGCTCGCTGAACCGTTTAAGATTCTTTTGTCTCGTTTGTGCTTATTATTTTTCCACTGTTATTATTTTTTCCGACTGTTTTTTTTTTAATGCCTACACACATATTTTCGTACACTATTCGATTTCAGCGAGCATTTTCAACCTTCCTTACATATTAGATTATTAGATACCGCGGCGAGACGCGTTTGGACGTGACATACTTATTTCCATTACTGTTAAGTATAACACATTTTATGTGATTGTTTCAAGCTGATTTTAATATTGGACGCCCATGGAAGTGTTTTGCGAGACTAAAACCCGACTGTTAAGGTGACCATCCGACCTTGACCCGCGCTGTGCTGGGTGGCGTTTTACGCCCCCCACCCCGCCCCCTCAGGTTTTTCGCGAATATCTAAGAACGGCGGCGCGCAGCGCCACCATTTTCGGCACACCTGCTCATACATTTGTTTCTGCATATGAAGAAATTTTAGACCCAGGTCGTTCAAGGTCAGGTCACGTCAAATGACTTAACATCGGAAAAATTTCAATGGTCGCTGACGATCGCACCGTTCGCAACGTGCCATGGAAACCGTTCGATATTTTTGTCATTTTTGCTCAGGGAATTCACCGCTCGATTTCACACCAGTTTGAGGTAAAATGTCAAAAAAATATCGAACGGATTTCATTGTATAGCGTTTTTGATACTGTCCCATCACCATGTCTCAAGTATCAACCTTACGGCATGTATAAAATATATTTGCTAGTGCAATAAAACACCTCATATGTGTTCAGCTTGACGGTTTGGATCGACTGATATGCAACATGACCTGGTCAGGTCAACCTAAGGTCAAGTTTTAAATATGGCCTTTCAAGGTCTAATTATAGTTCATTCGTCCCGACGAGAGGAACACTATGCTAACGGCAAAATAAATGTCGTGACTCTTGAGTGGAAAGTATTACAGAAAACATTTTGGTAAAAACGGCTTTTTTAGAGTTTTTGCTCTCTGGAGGCTTAATTGTTGACCTGAGGTCAAATCTGAGATCAAACGCCAGCAAAAAAAAGTCGAAAGGGCTTTTGACTGTATTTTTCCGCGGGCAGCTCTTTTGGTTCCGAGTTAAGCACCAGTTTTTCGAAAATATTGAAATAAGCAAAATTTGGCCTTTCCTGACCTCTGGTGACCTGGCACTTGACTTGACCTTAAAATTACCCAAGTATTTCCTTAAATATCTTTAATGCTTTTTCGAAAGCCGCTTACGGCGTGTCGCTACGTGGCCCAACCCCAACAGCCGAGTTAGAAGAGGGGACGTGAAGACGACCCCCTCCCCCCAGTACATCACGGTAAACTCAGAGCACCAGCACGGCGCGGTTTAACATTAATTTTGAGCTGAAGTAACTTGATAACTTTTGATATTTCAATCACCTTGCATGCCCTATAACTTCCGTTTCTCTTACTGGCAAAAGAAAATCTGACTTTTTTATTGTGTTTTCAGGGAACGGCCCATTGAGCCTCCTCTGCATCTTGGCGGAGAAGGCGTCAGTGGTGGCGTACACGGGTGACGAAAATTTGGATCACCCCTATCATAACAAGTCCGAAGAAAACGAACGGTGCCGCCTCATCGTGGAGCGAACGGAAGTCTTGTGGGGATCCATGGTTTGGAAGGGAGTCTTTTGCTGTGGGCGACGGCGCACTTTGTGCTCAGTCAACAAACGGCGCACAAAGTGCGAAACACGCTGTGGTTTGTGTGTATCCATGTGCTCCACACACCATTCAATGCTGAGCGCCAGCCACCTGTAGCCGCGAAGACTGAGGTCGAGAAGCTGGCAAAAGAGTGAAGCTGAGCTGACGTGGAGTCGATCCCCCCCCCCCCCCGACGCAGTTTGGCGTGTGTCATAATTGAAATACAGCGCAATGCGACCGTTTCTACAAACATGTATTTCTTGTAAGGGCTGGGGCGAATAGTGCAAGACTAGACGTTGGTCGGGCATGGTATAATACAGATATGTATGCTGGTTTTGGGCAATGATTCGTTATATATTGGCCAATCCCAATATATAGACTAGCTGCCTGGTAGTGGCTGTTGTATGAGCATCATGCATGCATATTGCATAATGCTGATGCGGCAGCTGTTATCATGGGCGGCGAGCCTATACATTGGCTTGAGCCAATATAAAACGAATCAGATCAGCCGTTTCAGGCGGCGCCTGAGTAACACCCGAGTATCGTATGAGTTATCGACGTGAGTACGTCCTGAGTACAGCCCTAGTTTTCACTGAATAACCGATGAGTTCCAACTGAGTTATGGCCGTACTACCACCTGAGTTATACATTAGTACCAGCTGAGTTACATGTGAGTTACTTCCTAGTTTTTCATGAGTAATGACTTACTAATACCTGAGTTTGGCCTGAGTTGTCTGAGTAGGACATGAGTTACGCATGAGTACTTACTGAGTTTTATCTGAGTTTTACCATCGGACAAAATGGCAACTCACTTTGTTACTCACATGCTACTCACTTGCAATGAGTTTTGCCCGAGTTTTATCTGCGTTCCGCCCTGAGTTTTACCTGAGTACGCGGATTTAGAGTGAGTTTTACCATTGGACAAAATGGCAACTCAGTCATTACTCAGAAAAGTGAGTAAAAATTTTTTTCAGTGTAGGTAGGATGGTGCAAGAGAAGTTACCGCCGTAGGTAGTTTTACTAGGTAGGTATTTTGCCGATTCTACCTAGCTAGGCATTTTGGTGCAAGAGGCCTCTGTTGAAAATAATTGTGTAACGTGTATTGCGCACCCAATGACGTAATTTTCCCTCTATTCCATACTGGTCTCCCAGTGCAGTGGGTCGCGTGGCGACGGCACGACAGCGACGCATCGTGTACCCAATGACGTCATTTTCCCTCCCATTCCAGACTTGCCTTTCAGTGGTCGTTGTGGACAGTGACGCCCGTCTGAGCGGCCTGTTGAACACGCGTCCCCGACGACTGGAGAAGATTGTCTGTACACATCATCCGGCTCCTGATCTACTGAAGAGAGCGGCTGATTTGGCGGTGACGGTAGTCGGATTTGCGGAGATGGAGCGGGAGGGAGGCAAGGCGCAGATAGCGGAGAAGGTGAGAGAGAGGGAGGGAGAAAGAAAGTGGGGAATGGGAGAAGGAAAGGGACGGAGAGAGGGAGAGAGAGAGAGAGAGAGAGAGAGAGAGAGAGAGAGAGAGAGAGAGAGAGAGAGAGAGAGAAACAGAGAGACAGAGATGTGAGATTCGGTCTTCGAAAGTAAATCGGATGAACCGACCTGGCAATAAATGAAATAGTGTCCCAGCCTAATAACTGAAAAATGATATTATAGCAACTGGAAAATTAATGCGAGAAATGAAATGCTGAAATGAAATGAAATGGAAACGAAAAATGCTGCGATGAAGTTAACAGAAAAGTTATATTTCAGTTAAAGGTTGGATAAAAAAAAATATCAACAAAACACCAAAAATCCCCCCCCCCAATAATCCCTCCTCCCCCGTTCCGTTTCAGCCACCCCGGCCGGAGGACACGGCCACCATATGTTTCACGGCCGGTACCGGAGACACGCCCCGGGGCATCGTGCTGACCCACGCCAACGTGACGTCATCGGTCCACGCCCTGCTGCTACAGTTGGATTCGTGTGCACCGAACAGTGGGGATGTGCTGATGAGCTACCTGCCGCTGGCGCATATGTTGGAGAGGATCTGTGAGGTGAGAGAGGGGGAAGGGAAGAGGGGAGGGAGGGAGGAAGGGAGGAAGGAAGGAAGGAAGGAAGGAAGGAAGGAAGGAAGGAAGGAAGGAAGGAAGGAAGGAAGGAAGGAAGGAAGGAAGGAAGGAAGGAAGGAAGGAAGGAAGGAAGGAAGGAAGGAAGGAGAGATGAGGGAGAAAGCCATATGATAACAGAATGTCGTCGCAGATAATGAGCTGGTAGCTATATGAACTGAAAGGGCTCCAGGGGGAATAACAAAAAAAGTGAAGAGAGTAGGGAAATGAAAAGAAGCGAGATAGAAGCGTTTCCTATACACTACTCTCGTCCATATTTGAGTATATAAATTGTGAACCCACGAGGAAAGGGACACGTTAGAGGGGGACACGTAACATAGAAGGCAGCAGACGTAACCCTGACCTAACGAATGTATTAGGCTTCGTTAAGTCTACAATCTCACTCTACCCCCCCCCCCCTCTTTCTTTCTCCGACAGGCGGTGCTTTTCTCCCAGGGCGGCAGTGTCGGGTACTGGAGCGGTGACCTGCACGACCTGCCCTCCGACCTCAGTGCCCTGCGGCCCACTGTGGTACCCATGGTACCGCGGCAGCTGAATAGGCTGAAGGACAGAGCCGTGGCCTGGGCTGCCGGGAGTGGACTGAGGAGGAGGCTGCTCAAATGGGCGCTGTCCGCCAAACAGGCCGAGGTCGATAGGTGAGAGAAAGAGAGAGAGAGGGAGGAGGAGGGAGGGGAGAGAGAGAGAGAGAGTGAGAGAGAGAGAGAGAGAGAGAGAGAGAGAGAGAGAGAGAGAGAGAGAGAGAGAGGGAGAGAAGGGACCACGTAGAGGAACTTAAAAGGGACCCGCATGGCCGATAGCACCGTCTCTACTGTAATCGTAAATTCACTCTGATTTTCTTGTAATTTTTGTTTGACACAACTAGCGATAATATCCATCGAAAGAACGACAGACCTCAATATTTTTTTTACACGCAGTAAAATAAACAAAAACACGCCCTTTTCAAAACTCTCCCTGCCATCCCCTTCTCCAGGCCCGTAGTTGGTATTGACCTCATCTCCCCTCTCCTGCCCCCAGGTCATAGTCCACAATGATTCAATCTAGCACCCCTTACTCTTCCCTGGTCTGTACTCCGCAATGACTCCCCCCCCCCTCCCCGATCTTAAGCCCGCAATGACCCCATCTCCCCCTCCTACCAGGTCTATAGTTTGTCATAACTCCATCACCCTCACCTTCCCAGGCCTATTGTCCGAAATGACTTCACGTGGTACCGCCCCCCCCCCTCAGGTCTGTACTCCGCAATGATTCCCCCCCCCCCCCAGGTCTATAGTCCGCAATGACTCCATCTCCCCCTCCCCCCATGAGGTCTATAGTCCGCAATTACTCTATCTGACCCCCCCCCCCCAGGTCTGTACTCCGCAATGACCCCCCCCCTCCCTCTCAGGTCTATATATACTCCACAATGACTCCCCCCCCAGCTCTATAGTCCGCAATGACTCGATCTGGGACCGCCTGGTGCTCCGCCCCACCCGCGCCTGTACTCCGCAATAACCCCATCTCCCCCCCCCCCTTTCCCCAGGTCTATACCTATATATACTCCACAATGACTCCATCCCCCTCTCCCCAGGTCTGTAGTCCGTAATGACTCGCTCTGGGACCGCCTGGTGCTCCGGCCCACCCGCGCCTCGCTCGGTGGTAGGGTCAGGCTGGTGGTGGTCGGGTCAGCCCCCACCGCGCCGGCCGTACTCAACTTCGCCCGGTGTGCGCTGGGATGTACGGTGAGTGGGTGAGGCGGGTTCGAATCTTAGGGCGGGGAAGTTTTCTAGAGGTTGTGGGTGAGGATGCAATATCTTAAAAATATCATTTTTGTGCGAAGTAATGCGTGGTTCACACCGGATCCGTAATGACCGTTACGTGCCGTAATGAATACGTCGGCGATTAAATAATATCTTGAAAGTGGAGGGCACAATGCAACGCGCATGCGTAGTTCGATTTTTTGGCGACGTAACGCCGTATTCGTTACGGATTCGGTGTGCACCGGGAATTGCCATGTTGAGCGCCGTCCTTCGAATCAAGTGCGCCAAAACTATTTTGCTTATAAACAATCGAAAAATGGGCTAAAGCTAAGAGCTGTTTCTTAATATCGGTGCGTCAGAATTTTAATTGGTTTTGCTCTCTTCTTTTTAAATTTATTCCTATCACTTTTGCATAGTGGCTTATAATTGTATGGAGGCATACCATTGTTAATTAACTACAATTGTGGGCATGATACTATACAGAGAAACTTTTATCCTTTTTTGGCATAAACAAGAAAACATGCCTATGCTGGTCAACGCTGAAGTTCATTTTCTACACTCGTGAATCGCTGCTATCCATGGGCAAGATCAACGTACGCATCGTAGTTCGTACAGTTTGCTCAATTGGCTTGCGAAGAGGCGGTGCAGTGTCCGTCCAAGCATCAAGTCTAGCAGGGGCAATATGGGCAGCGAAGTTGACTCAGAACTGCATAGAAGACGTGGCAAGAGAATCTATGCATTGGAATTTAAGTTATGGACTTTGAACTTGACCTGTAACATGCCTACATGATTAGGATTAGGCTAGGCCTACGAAGGAAATGTTATCTTTAAATAAACAAGTGAAATGTAATTACGGAACATGAATTTTATGTACGTCACTCAAGAGATACAAAGTAGGTTGTGACATACTGAAGGCATACCTACATGAAATAATGCCTAAAAATCAGTCGGCGAGTTGATACGATTTTTTTTCAAGTAGAAAGGTCCGCACTTGCACACGAGCAGACCGCTACCCGCTACCCAGACCAGCCCAATCAATCGCAACATGTGAGAAGGGGTGGGCACGTGCGCATGTGCCGACCAATACTCTCGCTGACCTTTGCAATCTGCATACTTTATATGCGTGGTGTCATTCAGCATATCAAAGTCCAAATGTGAGCGCTATCGGCCCAGCCGATCCCGAGATATGAAAAAGGGGTGCGCACGTGCGCACGTGCCGATCAATACCTTTGCCGACTTGTGAATTCTACATGTAAGCATGTTATCATTCAGCATACTTGATGTAAGAACTTTCGGCCCAGCCGATCCCCAGATATGAAAAAGGGGTGCGCACGTGCGCACGTGCAGATCAATGCTTTTGCTGACCTGTGCAATCTGCAAATAAACTTTGTGTCATTCAGCATACAGGAAATGTTGCCCATTAGTGCCCATAGCCATATATATATTTCGCAAATTTATGAATTTTTTCCTCAAAAGTGTGGGTGTTTTTCATGAAAGTATATACGCCCCATATATAAATAAGCATTTTTAAAGGACTTGATGTGCGGTTGCTGCTGCTGCGCCATTTTCTCTGTTCTGCTTGACAGTCGCGAAACTACGTCAACATGCCGAAAAAACGCCGGTGAGTGTATTTAGTTATTTAGCTGTTCTAATTCAATAAATTTCACAGACATGTTTCTTTGAACTGCCCTTAAGACCCCTGAAACGAATAAAATAGCCTCGTTGAAGATTTGCCGCAGCATGACGCTCTTCTGTACGGGTCAATATATTTATGGCCATGGGCATTTGGGTGGTCGAAAATGTGCGTTGCAGTCTGCTATCATTTTCCAGGTTTGGAAAGCTGATTGATCTCCTGGATGAAGTTGATGAGAGTGGCGAGAGTCCAGCCACTGTCTTCCTGTGTCCTCCTAACGTGCGTGAGGACAGCGACGCCGACTCGGGAGACGAGGACGGAGGCGGTACCATCGACAACCTCAACCGCAACCTGCTGCAAGCAGATGCTGAACTCGTCGGCCAAGAGGACGGTTCTGACGACGAAGCTGCTGAATCGGTCGCCCCAACCAGCCACAGGTGGGGCAAACGAGAGGTCGCTTCATTTCTGAAGGAGCGAGAGGAAGCTTGCCCATACCCACAGGTGAACTTTTCGAACAAGACACCCGTTGAAGTACTGAGCTTCTTCTTGGATGACGAGTTCTATGCGCAACTCCTTCAGGAGACACGCCGATATATCCAGTGGAGAGGGAAGAATGTCCAGGAGCCCTCCATCGCCGAGCTGAAGGCTGTCATGGCGATCCTGTACTTCTCGGGATACCACAACGTGCCGAACCGCCGGGCCTTCTGGTCGACAGACCCTGACCTGCACGTGGAATTCGTCTCCCGGATCATCTCGAGGAACCGCTTTGACGACATCCTTTCGGTCCTCCACTTCGCTGACAACCAGCGTCTCGACCCCAGTGACAAGATGGCCAAGCTGCGACCTCTCTTCAACAGCATGCAAGACAAGTTCTTGCGAGCTTTTCAGAGACCGCCATCTTCCACAGAACTGGACGTGGATGAGAGCATGATTCCCTACTATGGCCGTCACGGGTGCAAACAGTTCCTGAGAGGGAAGCCCATACGGTTTGGGTTCAAGGCGTGGTGCCTTAACAGCCCAGATGGGTATCTACTGACCTTCGAAGTGTACCAAGGTGCCAGCGGAACTGCTCAGCGTCCAGACTATGAGGCCGCCTTCGGGAAATGTGGATCAGCAGTGAAGATCCTCATAGACAGAATGCCGAAGGAGATGCGCATGGACGCACTGCACATCTTTACGGACAACCTCTTCACCAGCCTTCCTCTGATGATGGCGCTGAAGGAGGAGGGAATCGGGCACACGGGAACCATCCGCCAGAACCGCCTCCGAGGATGTCCGCTGAGCTCGGTGGCAGCGATGAAGAAGGCTCCCAGGGGAGACACCTCTGTCGCCGTGGAAACGAAGCAGGGCATCAACCTCGTCAGGTGGAAGGATAACAGCGTGGTGACCGTAGCATCTACGGTAAGCTCGTCCCGAACTGTGGCTGAAGTTCAAAGATGGTCGCGACGAGAGAAGAAGAGGATCAAGGTAGCTCAGCCACAGATGATTCAGGACTACAACTGCGCCATGGGCGGTACCGACCGCATGGACCAGAACATCGGCGCGTACCGCATCGCGATCCGACAGAAGAAGTTCTGGTGGTGCATCTTCTGCTGGCTTCTGGGGGCCGCGATGCAGAACGCCTGGCTGCTCTACCGTCAGCATCATCCAGGCGAGAATCAGATCAACTTCATCCGAGCCATCGTCCGGTATCACCTGGCAGAGACGACGAAGCCACCATCTGGACGTCCAAGTTCCGCGTCGAGTCAGCATCGCGTCCCAGCCAGCATCCGCTACGATGGTATCAACCACCTGGTCGTTCCTCTTGCCAAGCAGGGAACGTGTGCAAACAAGGAGGGAAAGTGCAAGAGCCACCCGAAGACCGCCTGTCGCAAGTGCCAGGTGCCGCTGTGCGTGGCGTGCTTCGTGCCGTTCCATGCGACCTGAGAGTAAGAACATGCTGTACACCATGGGGAAATTTGGGCTAGTTGGGCCAACACTGTTGGATACGGTGAGATGGGTGAAAGTTTGCAAGCGCCGTCTAGATCCCGGAGGGATGTTTTGTTTTCAGCGTTTGCTGTAAGCTGTGTCACTGTCCAATGCACTTCGATGTTTGTGAGTCAGGTAGTGCATTGACTCATCATCGTAATTGATTGTTGACCGCTGACACTATCAATCATCACGATCATTCGCCTGATCTCATAATATGTTCACATGTTGGTAATGGCAAGTGCCTATCAGCATACACATCTAAGAATATACATTGGTTCTCAAAAGTTTCTTTTGAATTGCGCTTTGTGGCAATATTTCGACTACCCAGGTGCCCATAGCCATATATTTATTGACCCCCCTGGCGACAAATTGGGGGGGATAAAAAACAAGAAAATCATCCTAAGCTAATACACTCGATAAAGAAGCTAGTATTTTGTGCAAAAAAGTTTGAAATTTTGACTAAAAATAAGTTGGGCACTAATGGGTTAATATGAGCGCTATCGGCCCAGCCGATCCCAAGATGCCAAAAAGGGGTACGCACGCGCGCACGTGCAGACCAATGCCTTTGCCGATCTGTTCAATCTTCATATGTACATGGTGTCATTCAGCACACCAAATATGAACGCGATCGGCCCAGCCGATCCTCAGATATGAAAAAGGGGCACGCACGTGCGCACGTGCAGATCAATGCTTTTGTCAACCTGTGCAATTTGCATATAAACATGATGTCATTCAGCATACCAAGTATGGGCGCGATTGGCACAGCCAATCCCGAGATGTGAAAAAGGGGTGCGCACGTGCGCACGCGCTGAGGCAATTCGAAATCGTCCTAAGGTCACGGGATGTGTAGTGTGCACCCAGCCAAAACAACAAACAAATATTGAACCGTTTCCATTCAGCCGTTCCCGAGTTATGGTATGACGAGCTCTTTTGGAACCTCTCTCGTCGCACGTGACACGTGCTGTAACAGGCACTCATGAGTGATATCAATAGCACAGTTCAGGGTAGAAAGGATGCAGCCCCTCCCCAAAGAAGACCGCTCATCAAACAGTCAAACCGTTTTGGAGACACACGTCGATAAAAATCATTACGGCGGCCGGTCGACCCGAAAAGTTCAATTTTCCCAACTTCTGTTACGTTCCGTAATGAGTACGGTGGACGCTGCCAGTTTACGGCGACTGGTTGCCACATTTCAACTTCGTCTACAAAAGTCACAATGCTTGGGGAATCTTGAGAAGTCTCTAGCTCATTACGTCCGTAACGGTTACGGCGTCATTACGGATCCGGTGTGAACCACGCATAAGAGTCTAAATGCAGTGCTCTACCACATGGAAAGTTTGTTAAGTGGTTTTATTTTCTCCAAGTTCTTCCATGGCGCAAGTTAAGTTCAAATAATATTTAACTGCGCACGGCGTAAAAGTCATCATGCATTTTTATTTTAATCCACGTCACGTCAAATTTCATCTAAATCCTCAACCGTACTACTGCCGTACTATTCTATTCACGGCATTTGGTTACAGTAACAGTGATACCAGACGTGCCGACAAACGGTTATCCGAGTCAACGGAATGTTTTTTTTTTTTTTGGACCGTCAACATACGATGGACTGAAATGCGTAAATACCAGTTTTGCATTTTATAGCCGTATTCTGCAGCTGAACTTCAGTCAGTGTTGCCATATCCATTCCACGGCCTTTGTAAGATTGAGCCCTGGTGCTGGAGGGTTACGGTCAGACCGAGTGCTCGGGCGCCTGTACACTAACGGTATCCCATGACGTCAGACCTAACACCTCCCTCCCTCTCTCTAACATCTCCCTCCTCCCCCTAGGTTCTCGAAGGATACGGTCAAACCGAGTGTTCGGGCGCTTGTACTTTTAATGCGCCCGGTGACACCTCCCTCCCTCCCTCCCCCTCTCAACTCAACTCAACTCAACTCATTTATTTTAACAAACCAGACAAAGAAAAGACATACAAAACATACAAATAGGATTGGTGCAAAAGCCTAAAGCTTAACTCAAGGCACCTCTCCACATTCAATAGAACTTAACAAAACATGACACCGCCGGGATTAACATAATACACCAACATAACAATAAATTAAATGAAAGGCGAACATAAACAGGAGTGTGAGATTACTCCTCCGCTGAGTCAGCAGCCGCCCCCGCCGCCCGGCGCAGTGCCATCGCCCTGACCACGAAGTCCTGGAAGAGCGCCGCGGCCTCCCGGCCGCCGTCAGTGCTTGTGGTGATACTGTCTCCGTGTATTAAATTGTGGATTAGGTCTCTTCGAGGTAAATTTAGAATTTGGTTACCTAAGACCAGTGAAAGCTGAGTGAAAAGGTTAGCTCTGACTTCCTGATAAAGAGGGCATGATAAAAGAAAATGGTGTATTGTTTCTGGTTCATTGTGACAAACGCAATGAGGGGTGGAGAGTTTCTGGAGCTGGTAGAGATTGGCATTTAATGGGAGGCTTCCTGTCCTGATTTGTGTATGGAATGCGTTGCCGAGTTTTGAGCCAAAAGAGAAATAAGCGTGTGGTTTTGGTGTGCCGAAGAGGCTTGTAAGACCATCCTGAAACTTTTTGGGTGATACTTGTGTTCTGAGAGAGTTGGGTAGTGTGTTCCATGTGCGTGTGGTGGCGGGAATGAAGGATCGCTGAAAGCTAGTGGTTCTGCTAGGGGGAAGTGTTAGTGTTGTATAATTTCTGAGACTTCTGTGAGTGTCAGTGATTCGTGTCTGTGGTAGTATTCGTGTGATATACTCTGGCTGTTGGTGGGTTGTGGTGGTCAGTTTGTGGAAGAACTGTAGTCTGTGTAGTTTGCGTCGGGTCTTAAGTGTGTCCCATCCCAGATCCTGTCTAAGTCTGTCTGTCGAAGTCCTAAAGGGAACCCCAGTCACAAGTCTTGCCGCTCGATTCTGCACTCTCTCTAGTCGTAATGCGTCATCTACAGTTATATTTCCGTCAAAAACAATGTCGCAATAGTCTAGGTGTGGTCTTACGTATGTTGTGTATATTAAATTGAGCGTGTCTCTATGAATGTGTTTGGCAATAGGATATAATGGGCTTATTGCGATGTTTGCTTTCTTAATGATGTTAGTGATATGTGTGTGGAATCTTAAGTCTTGGGAGAATGTGATGCCTAGGTGTTTATGTGTAGCTGTGTTCGTTGCAATGTTCTGACCTGCGAAGTGTAATGTTGGAATCGTTGGGTATGTTTTGCGACTGAAAGTTTGTTGAACCGTTTTTTTTTTTTTTTTTTGCTGTTAAATTGTATTGTCCATTGCTTGGCATATTCGTCGATAGAGTCGAGGTCGCGCTGTAGAGAGTCTTGTACTGTGTTAATGTCTTCCGTTGTGTGTGATGCGTGGATGGACGTGTCGTCGGCATAGAAAAGGATGTCATTGGTCACTTTGTCTTCAAGTCCGTTAAGGTACATGAGTGCAAGTAACGGTCCCAACACTGAGCCCTGTGGGCAGCCTGCTCTGATCGTCTTTGTAGTGGATAGGCAGTCTCCTACTCTTACGCGTTGCGTTCGTTCTGTCAAGTATGATTTTATCCAAGATAAGAGTGTTCCAGTGACGTGAAATTCGTTTTTGCATTTGTAGAGAAGTCCGTCATGCCAAGTTTTGTCAAAGTATTTTGATATGTCGAGGTAAATAGCAGTCACGTCACGTCCCGAGTCTAGGTATTTGTAAATGTTGTGAGTGAGGTATGTCAGTTGCAGTTGTGTACTATGTCCTGTCCTGTAACCACTCTGTCTGTCTGTCAGTAGGTCATGTTCAGTGAGATGCGAGTAGATTGATGAAAAGACAAGTTTTTCTAGAATTTTGGATAGACATGGAAGTAGGCTGATGGGACGATACTGTCGAAAGTCCGATGGAGAGCCTGAATTTTTGTAGATAGGTGTGACAACTGCCTGCTTCCAAATACTGGGAAATGTGCCGGATGCGAGAGATTTGTTGAATAGTGAGGTTAATGGCTCATAAATGAGGAGGGCTGTCAGTTTTAGTAGTTTAGTGGGAATGTTGTCCGAGCCAGTCAATTTGTGTACGTTGAGTGAGTTTAGTTCTTTTAGCACCTGTCGTTCTGTCACTCGTAGTTCATGAAGTTTTAGGATGTTTGTGTCAAGTGTCGCAGCAGGGCACATTGCCCCAACAGACGGTAAATAACTTTTGAAAATACCAATTTCCAATTTTAGTGTTTTCTGGACCAAAATTTTGCGAGGAATCCGATGGTGTGGTCCCCGAAATCTGAAAAATTTCCATTTTGGAGATAGCACCTATTTTTTGAAAAATAAATATTCGTCAGGCTTAACCCTCGCCGGACCTATTGGTTTTCTACATACGCGCCGGCCGAGGGGGGGGGGGGGGCGGGTACGACCCCCCCTCGCCGTTTCGCCCCTGGTGGAGCTAGCGCGTCGCGGAAAAAACGAGCGTGTGCGCCGTTACGAGACGCAGAGATTGGTACCCGATTTTAAGGTTCTAGGTCAACCGGTGACCTCTGAGGTCAGGTCAAGTGCCCCAGGGTACGGTTCAGTTTTTGGTGAATAACTTCGCAAAAAATGGCCGCAGAGCCGCGATTTTGGCAGCATCGTGTTCGCCTTGCTCAGGCGCGTCGAATGACATACTTTTTGTTCGGGTCAGGTCAACCTAGGGTGTTGACCTCAGGTCAAGGTCAGGTCAGCACCCCCAGGTCACGAAGTTGGTCGAAAGAGGTCATGTCGCATATCATTCGATTCGGCAGGTCTTCCTGAGTCCATTGGTGGCTTTCCCGACTCGCTACCTCAATTTGATCGGGAGTTATTGACGAAAAACTAATATGACCTTGATGACGTCATAAATGACGTCACGGAAGGTCAACATTGCAAAAGTGACGCATCTAACCTTGCAAGGAGTGCATCAAATCACGATTCTGTGTGCTTGAGATAGTTGGAGATCGTTCCCGGCGCCAGAATAGCAGTTTTCATTTTTCCCCATTGACTTACAGGTAATGGTGAGGTCACGAAAATGACCTGACCTCATATGACCTTTAGGAAAAATCCGAGATATACAAGTTGTGAGACTCATAATGCATACTAGATCCTGCAAGTTTCATTTCCCTGTGACATCTCCTCTGGCAGTGAGGGCGTTGCGAAGTTGCGACATCTGAAGACCGTGCAGAGGTTCACTTATGACGTCATAGGTCAGTGACCTGACCTGACCCAAAAATGCGGTTGGTGTCAAAAGATGCGGCTTGGATCAAAGGTCAGGTATGCCAAGTTTCAGCTCTCTATCGCCAGCGTGTTCGGAGCTATCGCGAAAAAAACCTATGGGGGGGGGCGGCACCCGCCCCCCCCCCCTCGGCCGGCGAGGGTTAATAGTCAAATAAATTGGAAATATAATGAGTTAATTTTTGTAACAACACTAGAATGTGTCGAACATGAATTAGAGATATATTTTAGCTGAGATGATACTATATCTGCGCATACATGTACATGAACTAGTACATTAATCCTCGTCGGCCGAGAAGGGGTGGGGCGGGTGCCGCCTAATAGGGCTTTTCGCGATAGCTTAAAACTCGCTTAGGGTAGACAGCTGAAACTTGGCATACCTAATCTTTTATTCAAGCTGGATCTTTTGACCTCAACTGCGTTTTCAGGTCAGGTCAGGTCACTGACCTATGACGTCATAAATGAGCCTCTGCACGGTCCTCAGAAGTTGCAACTTTGCAACGCCCTCAGTGCCAGAGGAACTTTCACAGGAAGATGAAATTTGCAGGACCTAGTATCCTTTAGAGGTCTCACAACTTGTATATCTTAGATTTTTCCCAAATGTCACATGAGGTCAGTTCGGTCACGTGACCTCACCATAATAAGTCAATGGGGGAAATATGAAAACTGTGATTTTGGCGCCGGAAATGATCTAAAACTGTCCCAAGCACATGAAATCGTGGTTTCATGTACTCTTTGTAAGGTCCGTTCATGAAACCACGATTTCATGTGCTTGGGATAGTTTTAGATCATTACCGGCGCCAAAATAACAGTTTTCGTATTTCCCCCATTGACTTATAATGGTGAGGTCACGTGACCGACCTGACCTCATGTGACATTTAGGTTAAATGCGAGATATACAAGTTGTGAGACCTCTGAAGGATAATACGTCCTGTAAGTTTCATCTTCCTGTGAAAGTTCCTCTGGCACTGAGGGCGTTGCAAAGTTGCAACATCTGAGGACCTCGCAGAGGCTCATTTATGACGTCATAGGTCAGTGACCTGACCTAACCTGAAAACGCAGTTGAGGTCAAAAGATCCAGCTTGAATAAAAGATTAGGTATGCCAAGTTTCAGCTGTCTACCCTAAGCGAGTTTTAAGCTATCGCGAAAAGCCCTATTAGGCGGCACCCGCCCCACCCCTTCTCGGCCGACGAGGCTTAATGTACTAGTTCATGTACATGTATGCGCAGATATAGTATCATCTCAGCTAAAATATATCTCTAATTCATGTTCGACACATTCTAGTGTTGTTACAAAAATTAACTCATTATATTTCCAATTTATTTGACTATTAAGCCTGACGAATATTCATTTTTCAAAAAATAAGTGCTATCTACAAAATGGAAATTTTTCAGATTTTGGGGACCACACCATCGGATTCCTCGCAAAATTATGGTCCAGATAACACTAAAATTGGAAATTGGTATTTTCAAAAGTTATTTACCGTCTGTTGGGGCAATGTGAGGGGGTAACGATAGTGAGCTTGTCTCTAAGTTAGTCTGAGATGCGAAATGAGTATTGAAAATGTTAGATTTACTCTCACCTCTCTCTCTCTCTCTCTCCTCTCTCTCTCTCTCTCTCTCTCTCTCTCTCTCTCTCTCTCTCTCTCCCCCGGTGACACCTCCCTCCCTCCCCCTGTCACCTCTCTCTCTCCCTCTCTCTCTCTCTTTCTCTTTCTCTCTCTCTCTCTCTCTCTCTCTCTCTCTCTCTCTCTCTCTCTCTAACACCTCCCTCCCTCTCTCTAACACCTCCCTCCTCTCTCTCCAGGTACTGGAAGGATACGGCCAAACCGAGTGTTCGGGCGCCTGCACTCTGACTGTGCCCGGCGACATGAGGCCGGGTCAGGTCGGACCGCCGCTGGCCTGCTGTGATGTGAAGCTGGTGGATGTGCCTGATATGGGTTATTATACGGTGTGTGGAGAAGGAGAGGTGTGCATACGCGGCAGCAATGTGTTCAAGGTGAGTGGAGGGAGAGAGGTGGGATAGAGAGGAGGGGAAGAGGGAGGGAGGGAATGAGTGGAAATGAATTGAAGGGGTAACTAGAAAGATAAAATAGATGAAAAAAATCCTTAGGGGCTCGATAGTAAGTGATGAAACAAAAACAGGAAGAGGGAAGAGAGAGGGTGAGAGGGGATCAGAGCAAGGAGGAATAAGGAATAGAGCTAGACATAGATACGTGTACCGATTACCGAAGAATGGGCGATTATTTGCCATTAGTTCCAAAGACTATATTGGCTCTATCCAGCCTCAGTGGCATATTCTACCTGATTAAATGACGTAAGTCTCTACTGGTCTTTATTGACCTCTGATGACCTTTGTTGACCTCAACTGACCTCCATTTACCTCCACTGACCGCTGACCTCCGCTGACCTCTGTTCCCTTCGGGCTACTTTGGTGACCTCCACTGACCTTCATTGACCCCTTGTGACCCCTCCGTTGCCCCCAGGGCTACTTCGGTGACCCGGCGCGGACGGACGAGGTTCTGGACAAACAGGGCTGGCTGCACACCGGGGATATCGGACAGTGGACCAAACACGGAACGCTGAGGATCATCGATCGACGCAAACACATGTTCAAACTGGCGCAGGTGAGAGAAAATACAACACACAAACACATGTTCAAACTGGCGCAGGTGAGAGCAGACACAAACACAAACACATGTTCAAACTGGCTCAGGTGAGGACGAACATATCACACAAACACATGTTCAAACTAGCGCAGGTGAGGATGAACATAGTACACAAACACAAACACACATGTTCAAACTGGCTCAGGTGGGGATGAACATGGCACAAAAACACATGTTCAAACTGGCTCAGGTGAGAGCAAACATATCACACAAACGCATGTTCAAACTGGCGCAGGTGAGGACAAACATAGCACACAAACACATGTTTAAACTCGCTCAGGTGAGGGCGAACATATCACACTAACACAAACACAAGTTCAAACTGGCTCAGGTTAGGACAAACAGTGCCTAAACACACGTCAAGCCAACCTGAGAAGTTAGTGGTTAGTTGTTGGTAAGCAGCTGTTTGCTATTTTCGTGCGGCTGAACATTTCATTTCATTTTCATAGCAATTTCATAGCAATCATTTCGAGCGGAAACCTCAGAAGTCAGATTGTGATGTCAGCCAAGAGCTTTTTCAATAGAGACTTCCCTTCCATTCTTTGTTCCACTCTGCGTAAAATGCGGTCAAGAATTTTCCTGATCGCTGATCCAGTTAAAATTCCTTATAATATCTCTTGCTCACTCCTCTGCACAGATCCAGTCCAGAGACCCAGCACCTGTCTCCTTAGGATTGCTTCCCTTTCAAAGATACATGCTCAGGACGTCGGAAATCTCGAATCCTTGCAAGGTCATGTCTCAAACTTTTCCCTCGCTGGGAAGTGTGTAAATCTTGGCCCCTTCCCTCTTCTTGACAGGAGAGGCATATCTGAATCTCCCCTCTCTCCCCAGGACGAGTATCTAACCCCTCCCATCCCCCCACATTTCCCGCAGGGCAAGTACGGGCGAGTATCTGACCTCTCCCCTCCCCCTCTCTCTCCCCAGGGCGAGTACGTCTCCCCAGAGCGTGTCGAGGCCGTCTACCTCCGCCCCCCCCCCCCTCAGTATCTGACCCCCCCCTCTCCCACAGGGCGAGTACGTGTCCCCAGAGCGAGTGGAGGCCGTCTACCTCCGACCTCCCCCCCTCAGTATCTGACCCCTCCCCCTCCCTCCCCCAAGGGCGAGTACGTCTCCCCGGAGCGAGTCGAGGCCGTCTACCTCCGTTCCCGCTACATCTCACAACTGCTGGTACACGGTGATAGTCTCAAATCCTGCGTGGTGGCCGTCGTAGTGCCAGAAGTTGCTGAACTGAAGGCCTGGGCCGCCACGGCGGGTCTCAGGGGAACACTCTCTGTCCTCTGTCAGACACAGGCAGTGAAGGATATGATTCTGGCGGACATGGATCGGCTGGCGACTGAGGCCAGGCTGAAGGGATTTGAACAGGTGAGGACGATGGGAGAAAGGACGGATGGAGAAAAAGATCGTATGATAACGATATATTCGTTATTTACGATCTGTTAACAGATATTATGCATATACGATACGGATATGCCTATGTAATTGTATATGTGCGATACATATCCGTAAGATCCATATAAAATGGCATATTAATGTAGTTGATAGTTGATAAGGTCTTTGAAGTGACACGCCCATATTGCCCAGTGACCACATTTGACGTGCCAACAGAATAGAGATGTAGATTTGAGATCGAGATTAGTTTAGAGGATTGTTTTCTCCGTTTTATAGGTAATATAAGACGGTGAAGTTATATGCTAGATTCGCAGTGGGTTTATTTTACTTGAATCTGCCGGAATTGAAAAAACCCGAGCTGTTCGCCAGAAGCATGAACACACAACTGTTGTTTGTTTGTTTTGTTTTGTTGGGTTAGGCCCTTTCGGTCTGACAAGACCATTGCAGAGCCGGAAGGATGATAGGAATTAGGGGGAGACATTGGTCTGGGCAGGCACCCTAGAGAGTCGCCGGGGCTGAGCCCGTCCCATGGACAGGCCACCCAGCCCCAAGGCACTCACTGCACCCGGCTACGGGGTGCGCTCCCTCGGGAGCAGCGGTGCCGCTCCAAGGGAGAAGCCCGCATGAGATAAAGTTGCCTGTCCAGCCCGGAGGGGGTTGGGGCGTGGAGGAGAAGGATTTCAGTATCCTGAGGAGTAAGGATAGAAGCACGGAACGGTGAAAAAAAGTTCGTATACCGAACTCCCTTTTATTTATTTTCGGTAAAAATTCTACCGATTCACTTCCCTTCTCTATCCGCTGTGTTTCAGGTGAAGGACATCTACCTCCACCCGGACCGGTTTAGCGCTCAGAACAGTCTACTTACGGCCGGACAGAAGCCACGCCGACCCGAAATGAGACGCTACTTCAAACCGCAGCTCGACGACCTGTATGCCAAACTCCGCCAGTGTGCTGACATCTAGTGAGGGAGGAGAGAAGCTGGCGCTTGGCGGCTTCTCTCTAGAACTGAGAGAAATTCTCTGAAAGGAGAGAAACTGGCAGCTTTTAGATGTGCTGAGAGAGAATTATGACGTGGAACGGGAGATATTGAGGTATGTGTTAAGCTCGGATGGTGCTGGCATGAATGGCAGGGGATTGGAACTGGCAATGGTGGATTGTGCTGTCACCTAGCGGGCGTTGCAATAAACTAGCATCACTGGATGGTAGAGACATCTAGCGGGGGGCGGAAGAAGCTCTTCTGTACCCTACGCGGGAGTGCAGTGTTTTGAAATAGTTAGCACTTGTGAATTGTGCTTATATTTTTTTTTTTTTGTTGGGTTAGGCCCTTTCGGTCGAATGCTTATATCTTGCGAGGGATGATTAGAACGGGTGTGGATGCAAACTCTTCCATGCTTTACCTATTGAGCTTGGGATCAGCTTGGGAGCGTGCTGACATCTGGTGAGCGGTGAAAGAACTAATGTGTGTCCTGTGCTGACACCTAGCGGGGAGCGAGAGAAGCGGGGACCAGCCTCTGGTGCTGGCATCTAGTGACAAACTGAGAAAATAAGAAAGTGTGGGAGATGAGTTATGCTTCGGAAAGCCTTTTTCGCAAGTGCCTATGTGTGATAGTGAGTTTGCTGTGGTGAATGTTTTGCGTAGTAGGTAACCTGTCAGAACTCTGCGCTCAAATTATGTATTATACTGATACGTAATCGCTGATTGTCTTGCAAAGGGGATATACGACGCCGTTCCCATTAGCCGGTGCTTGCTGAGCGTAGAATAAAGTCCTGTGAATATGTGTCATGTGTGCAGTTTTCATCGATTTTTATATCGCATTGTAAGCTAAGCACGCTTTAAATTTCGATCTGTTGGGTAGTTCAAAAGGGATTGGTCCGATAAAATTCATCCGATAAAATTCGTTCAACGCCACATCTGAAGTAAAAAAAAAAAAGATGGAAGAATGGGTCTGAGTGCATTGTGCGAGTTCCTGCCATTCTATTTTTCAGAGCTCAGATATTTAGCCAGAAATGTTAGTATAAATTAATATTTTCCCAATATTGCGATTGAAGTGTCGGTTGCCTTCAGGGAGGGCGTAGCAAATGCAAGGTCAACCGTTAATACGCACGCTGAGGGGTGCTGAGTGTCTTCAGACGCTTCAGACGTTTCGTGTAAAATGCTTCATTTTCGCGGCAATGTTTTTTTTTAACTTCTCCGCCACCCATTATCAGGTGACCAGGAGTGCCCCCGCCCTCAAACCCAGCGACTAGCAGAACCTTACGTTAACACCAGATAAAATACAGATAAGTCGCGGCACTCACTGCTAAGAAAGGAAATAAAACTTGAAAAACCAAACGGGAGAAAGGGGTAGCGGGTTTAGGCGGAAACAAGAACAGAATGCGAAAGTAGCCACTGCTGAAACCAGACAGATGACTGTTCTCTACTACGATACCGAAAGCAGCTTTCACTCAGAAGCGCATGCATTCATCTAGGGTAGAAAAAAACAATCGCTCATTCACACGTCATGCAAACATACGTGGGGATTCGCTCTGGTCAAAATTCGGCCGGTCAATGACATATAATATACTGACAAAAGTAATGCAAATGTTTTGGTAAAACGACAACAAAAAAGGAAAATGTCAAACGAACGAGTGTGTCTATTTGTTCATACCCTGGCAATTTATTATGCTACGTAATTAAATGCAGCCTGCCTATTCATTCCTTTTGAGCCGGTCTAATAGCACTAGTTTCCCAATTCATTTAGGAGACAAGGCGCATTTGCACGGATTTTTATTTCATCTATCCTCCCTCCTCGTCCTTCTCATTCCCATATTCCCTTATTCTCCCCCTTTCCACTCTCTTCACCGTCCTCCGTCCACCATCCGTCGGTAGCGTCCACCCCTCCCTCCTCCCCCCTCCCGTACCCACCATACCGTATCGTCGCGTCGTCGGCCAACCGCCTGGGGGCACGGTTGGTCGGGCTCCGCTGCCCACTGCCCGCAGGTCGTGTCGAGTTCAGTTTTGTGCCGGTGGCGGTACGGGGAGGGTGCCGCTGGGGCCCCGTGGTGGAAGAAGAAGTACCGGGGGAGTGGTGTGTGGGGAGACATGGAAAGAGTGGAGGGGTCAGTGTGAGAGAGAGAGTGAGGGTTGAGAGGAACAACACGGACCTCTGAGGACGAAACAAATCTGGCAGAAGAGTAGTCAACATTCAACGGACTAGAGGTAAGTTCGTGAACGGACTAATCTGTTGACGCTAGACAAGAACCGATGCCTTGCGTTCAATAGCTTAAACACTGTTGCTAGAAAAGTGTTTTCTATTGAAAAAGAAAAGTCTTCGGGCTGTTCAAAAACTGCTGAAGATCATTACCTACTACCTAGGCATGCGTTTCTGTTATTGTTTAGAAATTTAATTCTTGGCATTTCGACGAAGCGCATGCTAACTAAAACTATCTGGCATAGAGTCATAGACCGTCCGCTCCGTCCTCAGGACCATCTCAGTCTGATCCTTGAGCAATTAGCATGCTTCCTTATTCTGGAGTGAGTCTACAAATCCGGGCAACAGGGAAGCCAGTTCATGGGAGCATAACCTCCGGAGTGACCGTTTGTTAGCTGGCCTGTCCCACTGGGATGCGGGCTCAGTTTCAGCAGCGCTCAACGTTAAATGCAATGTTTGCCCTATCCTTCATGTCATACCTATGATGACATACGTAATGACCGAATGTGTCAAACCGAGCAAGCAAAAAAGTTAAACAAAGAAGCAATCAAACAAACAAGGAAACAAACAAAGCCAAAGTCAACGAAAGGCTAGTTAAATGTTTGCCTATATCCCGCACTTTAGAATAAGATGCTCACAGTGGCGGATCCAGGGGGGGGGGGGCAAAATGGGCATTTGCCCCCCCCCCAAACGGCATGATTTTACATTACGCCTATGGACGATGCATGGAAAGAATCGATAAATTGTTATGATTTGCCCCCCCCCCAAAAAAAAAAAAAAACTCTGAGCTGGATCCGCCTTGGATCCGCCTCTGGATGCTCACGGATATTCAATTTGTAGTACAAATACTTATTCATGTATTTTATAAGTAGGTATGTATGGCTCCATCTCACGCGGTATAAACAGTTATTTATTGGCTAAAAACTGTTACTGAGTTGTGAGTTAACCCAGAGGTGGGAGTGAGGGACGATGGCCCGACATGTTGAATGATCAATATGGTGTCAGCTGACAAGATTCTTAACTTTTTGTAGTGCTGTTTTAGGTAGGTATTGTGTTTTCCACCCACCTAAGCAAATATGTATCGTTTTGTTATTATTTTATTTCATTTTAGTTTGGTTTATTTTACTTTAGTATATTTGATTTAATTTCTTTTTATTTTATTTTATTTTATTTTATTTTATTTTATTTTATTTTATTTTATTTTACTTTATTTTATTTTATTTTATTGAAAGAAAGAAACAAAGATAAGGCCGTACAGACAAAGGGAATTTCCATTAAAAATTGCTACCACGTGCCTTCTGAGCAGCTGCCAAGTGCCAGCACATGGCAGCTAACCCTTCTCTCCAGACCAGCTCATGAGCTCCCTCTTCCCTCCCCCCCTCCCCTCCTTCCCTTCGCACCTGCCTCCAACATCCGGTAACCAAACCGTAGACGCCTTCTCCTCACGACACCATACCCCACCGCTCGACTTTGACACCGTCATAGACCGACACCAAAGCCATAGCCCTCCGCCGGCCCGGCGCCGCCGTTCGTGACAGGTTAATTGGAGCCACCCCCTGGACAGGGGAGGGAAGGGAGGGGGAGGGGATGGGAGGGGGAGGGGCGGAAGTGGTGTGGAGGGGAGCTGGACGGGGGTGGTTTTCGAGCGGAGCAAAGCTGGCAATGTGTGTGGCGGCGTGCGTGTGTTATTGTAAGTTGTAGCTCGACATCGTGCGTATATGTTCTCTGCTCTCTTTCCTCTGTTTTCTTTTGTCTGTACGACGGTACATACATACCTACTCTGATGTCTATTAGCTTGTCTCTCTGCTCTTCTTCTGTTTTTTTTCTGTTGCTTCATCTGGTCTATCTTATTCGCTGTTACGGTCTTTCCGTAACAAAGATGTAGGTCTGTTCGTACTTCGTTGGGTGGCTCGGAGACTACAATAAACAGCACCTAAACACAGTAATTGATCATCAACTGATAATAATGACGCCAATCAAATGACAAGTCTTAACTACGTATCTTGTTTTATCACGAGCGTGTCTACTTTGGTATATGATTTTCGCGAAGTTTAAGGGTAGGTATGAAAGGATATGAGGTATGACGTAATTAACCCGCGCCCCGCTGGGGGGGGGGGGCAGAATCTGCCCCCCCCTCCCGTTTTTCGCCAATAACTTCCAAACGCGTTACGCCAGCGACGTCAAACTTTCAGTACCTTATCATACATCAATTTGACACGTTCCCTGAAAATATGAGCGAAATCCGTCGGAAAATTTTTGAGAAATTGACGTTTTAGTGACGTCATGTTCGCCATTTTCGCCTCAAAAACGGCAAAATTTCAAACGCCGCTAACATCTTCATTTTTGAACGAATCAAGACGTAACAAAAAAGGTTATACGTGATTCTACTTTGTCTATCAAATGGCTGTCTCGGTTTTTTGAAAATTTTGGATTTTGGCCCAATTTTTTTAAAAAAACTAACTTTTTTGGGAAAATAATCATAAAATCAAAAATTATGAGTCTATCGAAAAAACCGGAATATATGTCAGAGATGTGGTCTATGTGCACCTACATACCAATTTTTAGAAGAATCGGTTCAAAAATGTGGGAGTTATTCAAAATTTTATGACGTCATGACAAACAAAAATTTTGAAAAATGATTTTTTGGAAGTTCTAGACCTCGTACGGAAATAAAAATAGCACCATTCGATTCGCCGTGAAAAACTGCATCAGATAGACACCTTTTTAGGCCTTAAAAACCAACTTCAAAATTTGACCTCACTTGACCTGACCTTGACCTGACCTCGACCTGAAATTCATCCAGAGGTGGTCCATATCACCTATTGAGTGTGCCTATTGAATTCTATGAGTAAAATGACCCATAAAACATGTGTCGCATATGCCCTTTTCTATATTTTGGTTTGGGTGACCTGACCTGACCTGATCTGACCTTGACCTTGACCTTTGAATGACATTGTATGTAACGAATATTGTCTTGGTAGTCTAAGAACACGTTTTGGGCAATCAGTCGCAGTCCATTCTTCGGCAACTACGGTGCAAGGCCGATACTGTAGAAACTTGCATTTTGTACCCTTGACCTGACCTTGACCTGACCTCTGACCTACTTAAGCAAAAAAAAATTGGGCTCTTTAGATCCGCCTCGTTGAGAGCTTTCGATTGCCGTTTTCCCCGTCTTTCTACGACCATCGGTTCGGAAGTTAGACAGGGGGGGCAGAATCTGCCCCCCCCCCCCCCAGCAGGGCGCGTATGGCTGAATAGCCCAGCGGGGCGCGGGTTAATGAACACTCAAGGAGGCCTTTTGTTGCCAGTATAACTCTGCAGAAGTGCGGAAAGCACAGCCTGCTTATGACAATGACGTTCAACAACCTCTTTATATCCGCAATCTTGCATCATTCTATTTTTCCACGAGCAGGCAGCACTTCCCTGTGAATGAACCCAAACAATGCCGGGCCGTTGACATTGTACGTCTTTTCAATGACTTCTCTGTTAGCGATAAACACAAAGAAAGGATGCAGCGGCCGGTTCTACACAGAACTCCAGTAAACTAAAACTATGAAGGAAGGCACATATACATCAACTTTTGCAACACAAAGTATAACAGACTGATCATGTTTTTCTAGCCATCTAGTTCATGGTGTGTTGATATGTAGGTTCCAGAAATAAAGATTACATTTTACACCGGATGTAAGTGTGATCAGAAAAGTTGGTAATATCACGCACGCTGTTTTGTTGTCATTTGTCCAAAAGTTGGCCTCTATCGCACAGACGCAGACACAGCTTGAGCGTTAGCGTTTATTGTCCACACCAGGTATCACGTGACCGATCGATGAGTAGTTGTTGCTGCGATGCCCACTGCCACGTGATCGATGCGATACAACTACTGGCTCATGTGAAACATTTATATTTGGTGAGGGAAACGAAACAAATACATGCAAGGTGAAAATTATGTATATTTATACAGGCGTAAAAGCAGCTATTGAATTAGTTGGCATAACACTTCCTGCGTTTTTATTACCACCATGGTCACAAACCCAATGCGGCCAACGCTCATGTGTGTATGCTTTTCGAAATAAACGTACTTGTTTTTATAGTCAAAATTGATGTGAAAATGATCAATAACATGCCAAAAATTGTATTGGTTCTTTAGTTTACCAAAGAGAAACAAAAGAGACAAGCTTTCGACAACACTGTCATCATCAGGTCTGAGTTTTTTTTTAAATTCCTTTACACACTTCACAACATACAAAAACATATTCGCACGCTACAATGATGGAAAACATTCCTCCGTTTGTATGTAGGTAGATGTCGATATTCAGATCACAAAATGCTTATTTCAATATGCTTACAACGTCACATGTCACAAGTTCTATATAACCAAGCGCTCATACAAACAGATACACACCATGCAAGTAACAAAAAATGAATACTACTTTCTGGTTCGTAACCTACCAAAAGTCACAACAACCTAAACGATTGGCCAGGACTGTGTGAAGGCATTTAAGTTTGGGTTGATATCACGGATTTTCATAGATTCATCAATTTTATTGTCAGCCACGTCACGGTTTCTGCTCAAAATATCTATATGAAAGTTGTTGTTCATTTTCTTGTGACTAAGTGTCGGGTGTCTATCTAAGGCATGCTCACCAAGTCCGGTACCTAGTCTTCTTAGTCTGGCGTCAGAAAGGTGCTCGTTAAATCTCTCACGAACCGGTCGCGACGTTTCTCCGATGTAAATATAAGGTTTGTCCTGACATGTTTTACAAGTGATTTTATATACGACATTTTTTATGTGGCATTTCCCCTGAAGACCGTTCGGACACGTGTGGCACCGGGTTTTGCCGCGGCAAAGCGGAGGCTGAAGGGCAGATCTGACCAGTTTGCTTTTCACCGTGGGTCCACTCTGCCAAGCCACCCTAAGGTTAAGCTTAGATGCCCTGATAATGCCATTGACTCGATGACACACTGTTTCATTGACGTAAGGGAGCCTCATATAAGTCATCTGCCCTGATTGAGCGTTTTTCCTATCATGTTGTGCCTTTCGTTTTTTGTTGTTTTTAAAAGTTCGGTCAATGATGTGCTCAGGATATCCGTTTTCCAGGAAGAGGTGCTTGATTTTGTCCAGGCTGCGTTGCACAGCAGATGGGGAAGAGGATACCTGGACCGCGAGTCTGGGAATCGAGGCTTAGAGAGAGGAGGTCCCCCCACTTCCTGACTATCTGTCCCATCCGTCACAGAGGCATTCAGTGGATCAGCGGTCTGGCTATCAGGGCGTCTAGGTTCTGTCCTCTTGTCGTTAATGTGCTCTACCCATTTCAGTCCATAAAAAAAACTCAGACCTGATGATGACAGTGTTGTCGAAAGCTTGTCTCTTTTGTTTCTCTTTGGTAAACTAAAGAACCAATACAATTTTTGGCATGTTATTGATCATTTTCACATCAATTTTGACTATAATGTCTTCACTCATGCCAACCATCCAAACGATTAAATACTTGTTTTTATTATGTCTAACACGGCATGCACACATAAAAACAAAACTACGAATGAGAAATGCACATTAGCCGTTTTCACAACGGCTGACTGGCGAACGCACCTAATTTGACCAAATATGTAGATTGTAGGTACCTTATCTCTTTTGCAGCAAATATCTTTAGATTATGAAATCATTTCATTGTTTTGGTCGGTTATAATGTATGATAGTATTACAAAGAAGGCATACAAGCAAAAGGAGCAATCCTAGCTAATAGCTACGAAGAAACACACTGAACCTAATTTGACCAAATATGCACCAAATCTGACCAAATGTGTACCAAATGTGTACCAGCTGGCCGTCGACAAAATGTCTATTACGTTGTTGATGTCGAAAATGCATATTCGTGTCGCGGGAAACTGCTTTACAAAAACTGTTTCGTTTTATTCATTATTCGCTTCAACCAAATTTTGATAAGAACTTATTTTTCCATTTTTAAACATATTAATGAAATTATTAGGTATGTTACTAATAACCTTTTGCTCAAATTAGTAATTATAACTATTCAAAAGAAAAATGCAGATTAACATATTTCGACTTACGCCTTCATCAGAATATGATATTTATGCATTTTGAATAGCATGCTGTGTGCCCAGATTGCTTATGCTAGAAATATAAACAGAATACATTTTGCATTACAATTTGTTGGTAACTTTTAGGCATAAACTTATTGCGAGACGGCCAGGACATGCTATCATGGCAAGCTATCATGGCAATTGCTAGTGAAAAGACTCGATCGGAGACGGCTACATATACCTAGCTATGACTCATTGAGGGGGACACACAGGTAGAGGGGGAGAATAAAGACAGAGGGAGAGGGCCGGTGAGTCATTGCCCACGTGCGCCGATCAGTGAATGCCAGAGACCGGTATGGTTGCCATGGAAACTGCCACAAACAGACAGATGCGGTCAGAATTGTGCAGCATGTAGCCAAAACCAGACCGAGGGGAAACAGACAAGGGTTTTCTACAGAGTAATAAGCAATGTCATGCATTACTTGGCGCTTGATTGCTTTTGGGCCAGGTGGTATAGAGGCAGCTGCAACTAAGCTGCAATTGTTATTCACAACAGGGTGTTGGAAATGATTGCAAGTGACTAAGCGCGATTTTCAGTACAATGTGGCTGATGTAGTTATATTGGTGTAAATGCTTTTAGCATGATTGCTGGTGTCATGGAACAGCCACACAGGCGCTAATGGCGCTATAATGCATTTGCCTTTGCGATTATCTTTGGTATGAACTGTAGGGCTAGCGCCGGCAATCACTGCAAAAGCTAATCCCTAATCCGTTAACGTTCTTTTTTAAATTCGTTTTATACCTTCATTCCACTCTCTCCCTCCCTCTTTCTATGTCTGTCTCCTTGTCTGCTTGTCTGATTCTCTCTCTCTCTCTCTCTCTCTCTCTCTCTCTCTCTCTCTCTCTCTCTCTCTCTCTCTCTCTCTCTCTCTCTCTCTCTCTCTCTCTCTCTCTCTCTCTCTCTCTCTCTCTCTCTCTCTCTCTCTCTCTCTCTCTCTCTCTCTCTCTCTCTCTCTCTCTCTCTCTCTCTCTCTCTCTCTCTCTCTCTATTTATCTCCTCTCTTTCTCCCTCTCTTTCTCACTTACACATTCACTATCCTTGTCATTGTTTCTCTGTTTCTATCTATTCACATTAAATCCACGTAGCTTCCTCTCCCGCCCCTGCCCTTTTTTATCACATACCTATGTGTGCCTAAACCGGTGGCATTTCCGTGACCTTCTGACCTTCAACTATTTCGAGACAAGGAGGTGTGGTGAATGTACGTTCTACAATATCCGTGCCTTTCATTGTTACTCACTCGAATAGTTCAAAGGTCAAAGGGTCATTACGCCTGTGTTATTTGCATTAGAGATGAGCATTTGCTATTTGAGAATTTTAAGAGTGCGGCTTTGATAGGTAATTATGAAAATTTGTCTTTGGATATGTTTTAAAAATGATAAGGAGGCGGCAAGCTTCACGCTTGGCCCACGTGCGTGATGCGATTTGCGGAATGTCATAGGTACATACTAAAATAGTACCTACTTTGCTCACGAATAAAAACATACAAATCAAGAGATTCCCCCTATGACTGACAGGAATCTTTTATGTAAGCACGTCACGAGAACGGGCCCTTAAACTATATTCACCAGTTACGAAGTTTCGCAACAAAAGATCCACAAAGCACCAAACGCGATTAAAGAATTTCATGAACGCCTCCGGCCTTACGGCTTATTACCATGCAGTAATCTGACTCCGAAACTCTGCGTCCGTCTAGACGAGGTGATAATCCCTGGCTTCCTGTGACATTGACCCCTCCCCTCCAGTCCGGGGAGGGGGGGGGGGTGTTACGGCACACCGGCTCCCAGCGGTGGTCAACCCATCCACGGTCACGTGACACCATCCGCGACGGATGGCTAGTGTCACGTGACTCACCACCCCCGCTTGACAGCGGACGCTGGTAGGAAGTCACGTGACTAAAGTTACAGTGAACGGACGGGGTCACGTGATGGGCAGGTGTCCGCCTGTCCGGCTGGCCGACGCCAGTGCAGGGGTGGCTGACCAGCTGGAGTGCAGGCCGCAGGGGTAGTTGACCCGCACGGGCGCTTCATGGTGTGCACTGTGGACGAACAAAGGGATACGGAACCGTCACTACTGGCATGTTACGGCGACTCAGAGGTTACGACTTCCCACAATAGAAGGTCAAAGGCCCAAGACACCGTCAAAAGAAAGAGATAGAGGGGCATGACAAGCCCTAATTGAATGATGATGTCAATATTTTACGGCATTCAGTGAGTCCAAAAAGAATAATTCATTTTTATATTTCGTCAGTCATTTCCATTCCTCTTCCGCAAAGAAAGCACTAGGGTGTTCGACTGATTACATACATGCAATCTAGAGGCAGAGCTGCCGGGTCTTTAAATCTTTTGACACTTGATGTTAGGGTATGGTTTGGTCGGAAGGAGCGCAATGGAAAGTACTTTCGTATCTGCTCCGATTAAGCCCATTAGCAGGTAATGGTGAAGTTACGTAGTAAAGTTCCGTGGTTAATATTACCGCAACCCACAGACGACCCCACAAATGGCGAGTAGGTATCAAAGCGGTCTGAATCGGGCTTTCACTGTCACCGGTAGTCTTACGAGTCAGACTTCATGCCTGAATCATACGCAAAAAAGGAATTCCTATCCCCACAAATCCTATGGGCTTGTGTAATAAGTAAAGAATTTAATAAATATAGGTAAAATGCCATAATTAATTAATAATTAAATAATGCAATAAATGTGTAATCATGAAGTAAATATGTTATTTACTACGCTATGGTTTGACCTTTACATTTGTACTCTCAAATAGATATGTAGTAAATAGTGATGCTGCTGCTTGCCACCAACACAACACACCTCCCCCTACCCTGCGGTCAATCCCCCCCCCCACGTAATATGACCACATCACGCCCAAACTGCATCACGGCCCCGTCCAAATCACGGGGCGATTGGTTCGACCCAGTTTCTACCACATCCTGTTCAGAGACTGGGGCTATTTTGGGTGGGGTGGGTCAGCCGGGAGGGGAGGGGTAGGAGGTAGGTACGCAACGGGACATCGAAATGTGTAGCAATTCCCAACTGTATGCAAATATTACATTAAGCCATTGAACCTACTGACAATGTGCTTCAAGTCCGATGGGGCTGTAGAAAGGATTTGGACACAAAGTCATCAGATGTTCTATAAGCTGTTTGTTAGAGTTCTATGAAACCGAATGATATCACTGTCGGGTCATATAGGGCTGATAGAGTCAAGACCTTTAGCCAATCAGAGCCTATTTGTGTGTATAGCAAGTCCAAAGAGAAATAGCAATAAGTGCTTATGGATATTTTCTCGGGCCATTTTGAGCTTACTTCACTCGTATCCATGTCCAATAGGGCAGTCGCCTATGCCTACTCATTGCCCTGTAATAACGTTATTCATTTTGTCATTTCACTGACAATTCGGTGTCATCATCAGCTGACAATAAAGCTATAATCGCCGCTATTTGTTATCATTTGTCTTCAAAGTGGCCCATCATGGACTTTACCTTCAATCGGCTTACTTTGACACTCTCATCGCTACAATCTGTCCGCTGTGTCCACAATGACAGCTTCCAATGACCTCTATAAAGGCATCATTGCCGTATTTTCCTCTGCCCCGCTGTAGACGCTAGAGTCGCTCTGTTTTCTGATGAGTAAAAACGGTCAAATTTGCCGTTTTCTTTAACCCTCGCCCGCACATGCCATTTTCCCATCCTAGAACGCACATGGGGGGGGGGGGTGGTTGCCACCCCCCCCTGCTGTTTTGGGTCACCATTGGATATCAAGTGCGCTGCTTATCAAATACCGATGACGATGCTGTTTTCTGGTGCCAAGCCAGCTAGAACCTCTTTGTCACACTACCCGACCAGAATTTTGCTGCTGAGGTCATTTCAGGTCAAGTTAGGTCAAGGTCAATTATATGTGTATGTATGTCTGTGTGTGTCTGTGTGTATACTGATGTGTGCACCGATTGTTTTTGGGTCCATATTACATGAAATCATGATCTGAGAAACTTTTACCGAAAATGCAGCCAAAAAACTTCACAAAAAGTAAATTCAGCTTGCCTAAAACGCAATTACCTTAGATGACCTAGGTTGACCTTGACCCTGACCTTGACCCCTGTACATCGTCGAACAACATGTTCCATGATAGGTGGGAGGTAAGACTGGCAAAAAAAGGCCGAAATCAGGGTGTCAAAAGCTCACAAGGCCCATGGCAAACGCAAGATGTTAAGAATTGGCCATTTGGGTCATGACATGACCTGAAAAACAAGGTCATATCTCCGAAACCAAAAATCACAGAAACTTCAAATTTTCAGTGGACATCAAGAAAGGATAGAGGAGCAGCTATACGAAAAATCAGCCTTCTAGCTCTAAAAATGTTGAGTGCAGAGCAGAAAGACTACCTGGGGGGGAGGGGGGGTGGCAACCACCACCAACCTCGCCCCCATGTGCGGGCGAGGGTTAAGATACGTGTACTACGTGGGGCGTAGCTACGTATTTACGTTATATGGCGAGGCCCCGCTCCGTTATACCACGTGACCGCCTGGAGGCAGATGGCGGTCACGCTGGCTCTGCGCAGTCTCGAATACACAGTTTGAACCGCACCACCGCGTCTACAACAATACGGTTATTTGCAACGCTCAAAATAAGTTTCAAAAACGCTCATAACAGTCTTGGATGTGAGGGGGGAGGGAGTGCCGCCTTCCTTATCCCTCATTCCACAGCCCCACACTTTCACTCTGAACCAGTCCCGACTCCTGTCTCAGTCCATCTATCCTTCCATCGATAAGTACTCCCATTATCCATTTCCGGTCACGTAACGACGAACAGTGAACGCCGAGCTGTCGGCCGGCCATCCGGTCAAGCAGCGTGTAAGTGGCCGTTTGAAGGCATGTGGCCGGGCGGAGGGGGAGTAGCTCAGCTGTGAAATAGATCCCAACCCACTGAACACTGGTAGGTGTATGAAATGTTTGTTAAAAATGTTATCGATTCATTGACACCAAATGTAAAATTGAGTACGCTAGCAACGCAATGAGTTCTCTCCCTAATGCAGCCCTGCGTTTCGTTTCTTTTTACCCTCATGCTCTTTCTTTGAATTAACCGGAATTTTTGCCATCAATTTTCATGTGGCGCTACATCGTCGAAAATATTGTGAAAATATATTAATTTAACCCTCGCCGGACCTATAGGTTTTCTACATACGCGCCGGCCGAGGGGGGGGGGGGCGGGTACGACCCCCCTCGCCGTTTCGCCCCTGGTGGAGCTAGCGCGTCGCGGAAAAAACGAGCGTGTGCGCCGTTACGAGACGCAGAGATTGGTACCCGATTTTAAGGTCCTAGGTCAACCGGTGACCTCTGAGGTCAGGTCAAGTGCCCCAGGGTACGGTTCAGTTTTTGGTGAATAACTTCGCAAAAAACGGCCGCAGAGCCGCGATTTTGGCAGCATCGTGTTCGCCTTGATCAGGCGCGTCGAATGATATACTTTTTGTCCGGGTCAGGTCAACTTGGGGTGTTGACCTCAGGTCAAGGTCAGGTCAGCACCCCCAGGTTACGAAGTTGGTCGAAAGAGGTCATGTCGCATATCATTCGATTCGGCAGGTCTTCCTGAGTCCATTGGTGGCTTTCCCGACTCGCTAGCTCAATTTGATCGGGAGTTATTGACGAAAAACTAATATGACCTTGATGACGTCATAAATGACGTCACGGAAGGTCAACATTGCAAAAGTGACGCATTTAACCTTGCAAGGAGTGCATCAAATCACGATTCTGTGTGCTTGAGATAGTTGGAGATCGTTCCCGGCGCCAGAATAGCAGTTTGAATTTTTCCCCATTGACTTATAATGGTGAGGTCTCGAAAATCACCTGACCTCATATGACCTTTAGGAAAAATCCGAGATATACAAGTTGTGAGACTCATAATGGATACTAGATCCTGCAAGTTTCATTTCCCTGTGACATCTCCTCTGGCAGTGAGGGCGTTGCGAAGTTGCGACATCTGAAGACCGTGCAGAGGTTCACTTATGACGTCATAGGTCAGTGACCTGACCTGACCCAAAAATGCGGTTGGTGTCAAAAGATGCGGCTTGGATCAAAGGTTAGGTATGCCAAGTTTCAGCTCTCTATCGCCAGCGTATTCGGAGCTATCGCGAAAAAACCCTATGGGGGGGCGGCACCCGCCCCCCCCCTCGGCCGGCGAGGGTTAAAGCTAGTGCTATTGAAATTTTCAAAGGTTCATAAAAAGTCACTGAATACCTACTACCTACCAACTTTGATCGGAAAGACACTCGATTTCCTCCAAACCACCCATCCAGCATTGGGCATCCGAGTGGCCACCGCATCAAAGAGCCTCCGATAACGTTGGCAGCCGGCGCAGTCAGCTGAGTAAACGCCGGGGGTATGCTGTACCGCAATACAGCGCAGTCATGCGGAACAGAATACCAGTACAGGGCTTACACGGCTAGCGAATGCCGACGAGAATGGCGGTGCAATTGCACATTGCTGGCCTGAAATGAATGATATTTTCTGTACAAATCCATCAAAATACACATTTGCAAACAGTACATCTTAATGAGTACGATAAAACATGAGACGGCGCTGCGAAGTACGAAACAGCAATCCATTCCAACATGCCAAATCCATGTTTTATTTCTTCGTTGATGGGAAAAAGTCGTGAACCACATCAGCAACCCCTTCCATCAGCCTGGCTGGTTGGTAGACAATGCGACAGTCTCTCAAAGGCGGGGTCGAGAGGTCACGCACGGAAGCCCTCCCCAGTAACAGCGTCCTTCCGGTCAAGGGACGCTGAGTTGGGGGACGCCGCTTGGGGCGGGGGAGGGGGTGGGGTGGGGTGGGGCGTGACGACTGACAGGTTGAGGGAGGTGTAGCATCCGGTGTTTGACGTGGTGGCGTCTGCATTCCGGCATGCGTTTTTAAATGTTTTTATCGTAAGGGTGATAGCGGAGAGTTTAATGTGAACAGAGAATAACTTTGTAACAAATATCAGGCCATATTTTCTTGACAGTTTGGTCCCAGCAGAGTTTAATAGTCCCTTGACAGAAAAGAATCTCAGCAGAATTTGCTAGAGTCTATCAGCTTAGTTTGCTGCTGACGGTCAAAACACGGAGAAAACAGCCGAGTAAGGCTCAGTCACCGTGTCCGCTGGCATTTCACAGGTTTTTGTTCTACGCCATGGCTCAGAGCTTCTGCGCAGTGGCGGATTTATACTCAGCAAAATAGGTGGACAGAGGCGGATTCATCCAGAAGCACCTGCGCAGTGGCGGATTTCAACTCAGCACAAAGCGTAGGTAGTGTCAAATTCATATAAAACATATGGAATAGCGAGTCGCGACTCGCATGCCTAGAAAAAATACCCGAAACCAGCACAGATTGCGGATCTTGAGCGAAGAATACGGTTTAGCAGCAATAAGCTTGGAATGGTGGGAAGATGAGACGTAAATAAATCCTAAAAGCTCAGATTTTTATCCACATATGCATATATTCTTTACGCATTTCTTGATCCTTTTATACATTACTAGCTTTCATTGTTAATTTATACATCCCCGTTTTAATTATATCACAACCCCAAGCATTCCCTTGTAACCACCAGAACACCCTCCATGTCCAGTCTCCATCCCATCCGTCCATTTTCAGCATGAGCCCACACCACCACACCACCGCGACCGCGGCGGCGGCGACTCCAGGGCGGTTCTGCCTGGCGGCTATTGAGGTCACCGGGTCTCGGAACGGGTCACGGTGAGAATAAGACGGTGGGGCTGGAAGGAGAGTGCCGAGAGTGGTGTGATTGTAGAGAGTGGTGTGTTGGATAATGGGTAATGTGGAATGGAATGGTGTCTGGAATGGTGGAGAATGGAGTGTTGGATGGTGTGGAATGGAATGGTATCTGGAAAGGCGGAGGATGACGTGTGGGATGGCAATAAAAGGATATGGGGAGGAATGGAAAATAACAGGTAATAAATTACAAAATAACAAGGAATAAGAATGCTGCCAAAATGGAAATGGCGGAGTTCTATGCAGACTGGTGGGAATGATAAAGAAGGCAGGGAAATATTGAGCAACAAGAATGTCCAAGAATGATGCTTAGAAATTAGAATGGCGATATTCTAAATAAACAATTGGTGCACACAATGTTTAATAGCTTGCAGGCTTAAGCTGCTTGACCGCAGCTGTCTTTTATTCAGAGCCTATACAAGAAAAGAGCTTCCCAGGCGAGACCAGTTCTGTAATCTGTTGAACCCTAGAGCAGACAGGGACATGTGAACGTGTGAACAAACAGCAGACAGAAACATATGAACATGTGAACAATCCTCCAGGAAGACGTGACAGAGGGCAGGTGGTGAGAGCAGCGGAGCACACCGGCTCCACCGCTCTACCCTGACCGGCTCGGCGCGGCGGCTGCCACCCGAGCGGAGAGGTTGGAGTTGTGGACTCGAACAGAGAGGAGGTGGGGTGGTTACAACCTTCTGTGAGGGCAGGGGGGCCGTTTGGGAGCGGTCGGGAGGTGCCCTCGGGGCTCGTTGCAGCGCGCGCATTTATTGAATTACCCAAAATTAGGTAAATGGACTTGAAAAAGTAATTGCATACAGAGCCTTATAATTCACCCGCTACAGGAATTCGAAATAATACCTATTATAAAAAATGTCACAAATTGTGTTGCGATCTCTAGATATATGCCCTCAGGCCAACTGCTCCAAACGGCCACCGATGGCAGCTAGACTGACACCGGGGAGGTTAGGGCAGGGGATTTCCGCTGGCTGGGGTCTGAGAGGTGAGAGGTCAGACTAGATTGGGTGTACTCAGACAGCCAACAGACGATGTGCGGACAACCGATAGGCGATATACAAGAGGACGAAATGGCTAAAGGTACAAAAAAGATGAAGAAAACAAACAGTGAAAGAGTAGCCGATGAACAACAAAATTACGTTGAAAAATAGAGAAGAGACAGACACACAATATGTTTTATAAGGAGAACATTGATATACACCTATGTGTCCCGATCATAGAACAGGTCATGTGCAGCGATACAAGAGCCGGGATTGTCAGCATTACATCATTTCTGTAAACGCTGCGCGACCTACATTGCACAATAGGTCGAACGTGACAAATTTATTTGCTCGTTTCACATTGGCTGCTCACGAATTCGACTGCCGCCTGGCAAACCTTGTCAGAGTGCCTGACGGCACGGCTTGACGGAGCTGCCTGCTGTGTAATTATGACGTCATATGTGCGTTGGTATGATGTAATAGGTAACCACGACAGAGCAGAGCATACAGTGGGATGACCGCAAATTCAGACACCATGAGTTTGATGTGCTTTGGGCTTAACAAAAACTTCCGGATTTAGATAGCAAGTAGGCATACCATTCACTGTGTAAGTACCTACAATCTCATCTAAAAAGACACTGGAATGAAATCACTTATGTCGGTGGCCCAAATTTTATCGGATCCACCTAACAAAACACGTTTGTCCCTGTGGCAAAAAAAGTGAAACATGGATTTGATCGTGCTCAATTTTTACTCGTTTTAAACGCTTCCGCTCACCCTTTCTTTCGCTGTGTCTCTGATATGCAAATTTGCCATTAACTTTGATGCATTTCAAGTTTCTCTTCTCTCTCTCTCTCTCTCTCTCTCTCTCTCTCTCTCTCTCTCTCTCTCTCTCTCTCTCTCTCTCTCTCTCTCTCTCTCTCTCTCTCTCTCTCTCTCTCTCTCTCTCTCTCTCTCTCTCTCTCTGTCTCTCTCTCTCTCTCTCTCTCTCTCTCTCTCTCTCTCTCTCTCTCTCTCTCTCTCTCTCTCTCTCTCTCTCTCTCTCTCTCTCTCTCTCTCTCTCTCTCTCTCTCTCCCCCTCCTCCAGCCGTCACTCTCCACACCTGCCCGTTCCTTGCCCTCCCTCCATCCCTCTCTCTCCCCTCCCTCCCTCTACCTTCCACTGGTGCCCAGTACCGTACTTCCTGTGCTACCACAATAGCTGCTCTGTATTCGTTGTTGCTGGGCAATGAAGCGCACACACTACCCACACTACCCTATCAAAACACGTGATGCGTTTTGTAGCGGTGCTGCCAAGAGTGAAGGAGTGATGTTTATAGCAGGAATTCCGGATGGAAGTGTGACGTCATATTCAAACGTGGGTAGCGACTTGTTGCTGTTTTTCTCTTCAAATTAATCGTCGTCTGTGCAGTCTGCTTTGTCATACAAATTATATTATTGTAGAAAATGCAAGTACTAGACCACAAGTCGATACTACATGGGACGTGATATCCAGCTTTTCTTACATACCAACAAACATCAGTCGTCGCAGGGCTGTCTCATCCCTATCTCCGTAACGTGTCGTGTGCGACCAATGACGTCACGGCATTGCGGCGTTCTGATTGGGCGGCAGCTCTGAATCGCCCGACTGGTGGTCCCCGCTCGACAGCATATTTACGTCTGGACAACGAGTTGCGTTGGAGAGGCCGGAAATCAGTGGCGCAGCCAGGGGGGGTCAGAGGGTCAGCTGACCCCCCCGAAATTTCTGTCAGGGGCCCCGCTCGAGAGAGAGAGTGAGAGAGAGAGAGAGAGAGAGAGAGAGAGAGAGAGAGAGAGAGAGGAGAGAGAGAGAGAGGAGAGAGAGAGAGAGAGAGAGAGAGGTCCTAATCTAATCGGACGAGCCCGCTTCGAGAAATGCCCACTGCGACACCTCGGGTGAGGGGTCGGCCTGGAGCCCCAGGTGGACAGGGCCCGGGCCCCCAGGAGAACGGGCCCGGCCCCCTGGGTGGATGGGACCCGGGCCCCCTGTAGATGGGTCCGGGCCCCCGGGTGGATAGGGCCCGGGCCCCCCGGCGGATGGGGCCCCGGTGGATGGATCCGAGCCACCGGGAGAACGGGCCCCGGGTGGACGGGGCCCGGACCCCCGGGTCCCGCAAGAACGGGTCCAGGCCCCTCGGGTGGATGGGGCCCGAGGCTCCGGGAGAACGGGCCCGGGTCCCCCGGTTGGATGGGGCCCGGGCCCCCTGGGTGGATAGGGCACGGGCCCCTGGGTGGATAGGGCACAGGCCCCCGGGTGGATGGGGCCCGGGCCCCGGGAGAACGGGCCCGGGCCCCTTAGGTGGATGGGGCACGGCCCCCGGGTAGATGGGGCCAGGGCCCCCCGATGGATGGGTCCGGGCCCCCGGGAGTACGGACCCCAGGCCCCGGGTGGACGGGGCCCGGGCCCCCGGCTGGATGGGGCCCGGGCCCCCTGGTGGGCGGGCCCCGGAGCCCCGGGTGGACGAGGCCCGGAGCCCAGGTGAACGTGGCCCGGGCCCCCGTATGGATAGGGCTTGGTCCCCCATGTGGATAGGGCCCGAGCCCCCGGGTGAGTGGGGCCCGCTAGGGTGACCCGCTTGCTTCGCAACGCGAATAAGGGGTATTTTCGATCGGTGGGCGTTTGGTTGGTCTTGTGTCTGTGGGTTATGTATCCATTACGGTCGATTGCCTTTTGACGGCTAAGCATTTTGGTTTTGGGAAAAAATATCCATCGCATCGAGGTGCTCGTGTCTGATAATAACCATGCGTTCTACTATAGAACATGCCAAGTGTATTTCATGACATAGGTTGGCGTAGGTTATTGAAGAGTGAAAGCCATCGATGAATTACTATGAAGAGGTTTGAGACATTTATATTCTTAAGAATATTGTTGCTCGTCATGCAAAAGCGATGATTGGACCTTGGTCACAATTGAATGCTCTTCCAATCTATGCCCATTTCAATTGTCAAACATACCAGGTTATGTAGCAAAACCCCTGTAATTAAGTAAGTCATAAGCAAATGCTATTTTCTCCAGCAATTTGTTCCACCTTGTTTTTGATCAATTAGCTTTTCACAATTTTCCCATGAGAGGCGGTAGGTACATTTCTCTTGCCAACAAGCGTTGTTTGAACCCGCTCCGTCTGACAGTCACCCAAAAATAGCATTAAGTCCAAAATCCGTCCAAAACGTCAATTTTTCAAGCATAAGTGCCCTCACGGGTGCACGTGGCGCGTGCCATCCCTGCACCGCACACCATTCGATAGCCCGTTCGATTCTCATGCACGATACTGTGTTCCTCGTGCCGATCGGACCCACGGTTACCGAGATACTGCACGGGGACCGGACCCGTGTCGGGCAAGTTGAGCCATTGTCGCCCATTTTTGCAAGCCGATTTATGCATGTAAAGTCTATGACGCGAATTTGCACTTTTTGAGCACGCGCCATGTGCTCACCACCGGCCCGATCGAGCTGTGACTCTTCACAGGCACGTTACCCATCCTTGTTCTATAAGCTGCGCGAATTTCAGCGCACTATGGAAGTTACGTCGCGATCAGCCGCTTTTTTACGCGAGTTCTTCGCGAAAAAAACCTTAGGGGGTTGCATCAACCCCTCCCCCCTGTGCCGGCGAGGGTTAAAACTTCTTACGAGCGAATTCACGTAATGAAGAAGAATAAAAGCACAATCTACTACAGCAGCCAATAGATGACTTAGGACAGGCACATGGGACTACTTTTAAATCTTGTGCGACAGAAGCAGGCAACAGTTCCGATTGCATATAATATGCTATGCATATTGCGGAATTGGGGCTCATATCGGACTCGAAAGATACGAAGTCATACGTCATAGTAACATATTTCTGTCGTGGTCAATTTGCGTAAAAAGTGAAGACCGGGTGATTACCGAGCTACTGTTCTATGCAAATTTTCTGATTCAAACTCGCTCAGGGTTATCGTGCAGGTAAAGGGGGCCCGCCCAGCAGAATGCGTATGAAATATGGACAGATTCTGAAAAATGGGTGGGGGCCCGCACACTAGGGGGCCCGCTTTGGAAGCGATGACCCCCCCGAAACGAAATCCTGGCTGCGCCACTGCCGGAAATAGTGGCGATTTCAGGACCGCAAGAATGGACCGTCATTGGAATGATTCTTTTTTAAACCGTGGACTGTTTTCAGCCGGAATTTAATAGTTACTACAAAATATTTTGTAATTACGTTTCCACCAAGAATGAATGCCATCAGGGCTAAATTTTTACTTGTATCGCATTTTGTCAAGAAGCATATAGTGCTGTTATATTGCAGTTTTAGCGCGTTTGTTACAAAATATGAAGCGAATAAGCGTCGATCCATCCACAGTCCACTGAAATTTATTAAATATTTTGCTTTGTGTATTCCAAAAGGAGAGGGAACTATTTCATTTGTGCCTTCACGTCAGAATTGATGGTGGATCATTAAATTTTCAACGCAGTTTACAAACAAGCATTTGGTCTTTCTCGTATATAAGCAGTGGCTAAGAAAAGGTTGATCAATCCTGAAGTTCAGTCATCTGTCATCGTACCTCAACTTGGCAGCAAGATCCCCCAAGGACAGAGGATATATTGTATATGTTACAGGCAATGTGTGGAATCAGGCATTTTATAGAATGCCTAGGCATTCTATAGAATGCCTGACCGACCAGGCATTCTATAGAATCCCTAGGTATTCTATAGAATCCCTGACTGCTTAGGCATTCTATAGAATGCCTGGCTTAAGCTCCCAGGCATTCTATAGAATGCCTAAGTATTTTGATTGTCCGAAACACACTTCGAAAATTAGGGGTCAGTGGCAGTAATGCTATATGTTTACCTAATTTTCATTGTTGGCCTAGGCCGGTCGTCACCTCACACCATTTCAGGGCAATGAGCTGAGAGGAAGCGAGGGAGGTATTGGGCTATGCCGACCACCAAATGGTGCGCCGCAAGCAGCAGCTGATCCAATTCCGTTGGCACGGGAGAGCCACGGCGCAAGGCACGCGGGAGAGTCACAGGCCAACCAGTCGCTTAAACGGTTACCCTCGGAGGATTATGCTGCTACAGATACGAAGCTGCATTAGAGGAGTGTTGGCTGGGAGGGTGGACCGTAGGCTTGAATCGAAAGTGATTGCGAATGACGATGGCTTTGTTCTGATGTTAGAAATGAAGGTGAAAAATACACCAAAGGTCACATTTTATGTCGTTATAAGCACTTCGTGTAACGACTCTCAATATACATACATGGACAGCTCAACCTACACCGTAATGTCAGGGAATAACCTGAATAAATGGTTCATTATTCCACGTCTGGGCGGTGGCCCGGCCGTAACAAGAGCCGGATTAGGTGTTGTTCGATCTCCCCTTCCAGCTTGACTTCTGGGCCATGCGGTATTCGAAAGGTCGTCAAAGACTCAAAATTATGAAATTTTACTTCAGTTCTTCTTTGGCAATGTTCGAAAGGGTGCCATGTCTAAAACAAATAGCTAAGCCATTTTTTAGGTCAGCCCAATTTTTGTCCATTTTTGGCTCGTAGCCGTTTTCTCCAGTTTGACCTTAAATCAATTCCTTAGAAGGCAAACACCTCCAAAAATGGACGATTTGTCACTTTTTTTCTGTGTAATTTTTTTACCAAAGGCGTTTCCGATATTGACATTACCACCATCGTCTTTCTAGCGTTAAGATAAATACTCTGTACTCTCAGAATGAAATCCTGATACAATTTGACCTAATAAGGTCAGATTGAATACCTGACCGGAAAATTTGACTGAATGAACATTTGACTGAATGAACATAAATAGCTGAACGCAAGGTAGCCTGGCAGAAAATAATAATGTTACATGTCGGTCTGTGCTCATAATCTTATACAACATACACTTATATGTTGGAAAGATTCGTGTATTTCCTAGGCATTCTATAGAATGCCTGAAAATCAGGCATTCTTTAGAATGCCTAGGGATTCTATAGAATCCCTGGTGGGTCAGGCATTCTATAGAATACCTAGGGATTCTATAGAATGCCTGGTCGGTCAGGCATTCTATAGAATGCCTAGGCATTCTATAGAATGCCTGATTCCACACATTGCCTGTAACATATACATGTCCTGTAAATCAAAGAAACAAGCATTTGGTCTTTCTCGTATATAAGCAGTGGCTAAGAAAAGGTTGATCAATCCTGAAGTTAAGTCATCGTACCTCAACTTGGCAGCAAGATCCCCCAAGGACAGAGGATATATTGTATACCTGTCCTGTTAATCAAAACATTTTTGTGCCTGCAAAGGCTTAAGTTATCTGTGGTGTGTTCGGAGTTAGGCCATATGGCCATTTTTGTTGTATGTTTATGTGGAGATTGAATATAACTGTGACCCTGTGCTTGTTTGTATACTTACTATGGTCAACCAGGGAACAGCACATTCACATAACATACTCACCTAGCACCTAACTCATAGCTGTACCCTGCAGGATCTGTACTTGTTCATGTCTCGAGCATTAACAAAGCACTAAAGTAGCTAAGTAATCATTTCCCACATTTCTGAGCATCTAACATGACATACAGCAGTGCAGAGCAGCTTCAGAGAAGAAACACTTCAAATGCACAGACTCACACCAGCCACCCAATGAGCCAGTTCCTCAGTTGACTGTTTCCCTGGATGCAGCTTGGCAATGTGAGCTAACTTTTGGCAAGTTGAAGGTTAGCAGGTAAGATTGAGTCAGGGTGAGTACCTACCGATAACTGGGTGCTACTGCTATGCAGGTCTTGGGTAGGCTGCAAATATGTGTGATGATTGAGGCTAGGTCAGCTGTCAGGCTAGTCAGGAGTATGCTCATTGCTCAGGTCACATTTTTATGGACACTTGGCAAATTAAAAAACTAACAATCTAATCTAAGCTAACCCGACTAAACATACACAACTACTGACTATAGGAACTAAGCACCTACCTACTTGTGCATACATCTCATACCATGTCAAAGTAGAGTTCTTTGGTGGAAGATTACCCTCAGTACTTTTTATCCCAGCCCTGTGAAGAAAACTAATACTTCAAAGCTCTGAGTCACTGCTGGCCATCCACAGGAAGAAACGCTGAGACTGAGAGCTTTGCCATTGTATATTGGACCAATACTCACTATCACGAATGACTATGAACACATTATATGATCACATCGTTGCATGGATTGTCACATTGACAATTCTACTATAATCCTTTTTTCAAGAAATACAGTGATGATTAACATCAAAATCAACATAAAGTGGATTTAGTGATCCAAGCTTTCTCCTCCAGTAGCAATAGAATGATCACATGTTTCATTTGCCAGACACTGAGTACCTGATGCACATTACAATCTGCATAGCATGAAGCATCTAAGCTGCCCAAGTCCATTCATTCTAGATTTTTAACTTGAAAGTTAGCACTAATTTATCTTGCTGCTGTAAGTTATCATTCAATATCCATACCAATACATCAATATGCGCTCACCAGTCAACATTTTCTGGCATGATCCTGCTCAGCAGCATGCTCTTCAGTAGGTATTGCGCCAAGGTCTGCAATATTATAGCTTGTTTTTGGCCAATAAGCTCTTTTAATTTTACTTTTTCTTGCTGATATATGAGCCCGATCACCTTGCGTTTATCAACCAAAATTTCATAACTTGTTCAACTTGATATTGATATTGATATTGCTCAGAGTCAGGACCTCTGTCAGCCTCCTGAATACTTCGGATTGTTTTCAGTCAACATGCTTCTTAAATATTGCGCGCCCTAACTCTTCAACAACAACAGCTTCTTAAATATGATATAAGTCAATATTCAAAACATCCAACAAAACGACGTACAAGAGTAAGAAAACCACCAGATAAAAAACTAAAAAATGGTCTTGGAACAGAGCCAAGTGGTGCTCCATTTGTTTGTTTACAATGATTGTAGTGCTGATGTATTTTTAGGACTCTGAACGTCGGCTTATAAAAAAATGAAACGTTTTTACAAAAGTTGTAAGGCAAGTAATATTTATCTGAAAGAACTAAAATATTCAAAAGCCAAACACTATGAAATACATGAATCGGAACGAAAAAGTAACCCAAAAATCCAGCCTAATCACCGGCTCCTAAAACTGCAACAAAATCAGCACTTTTCCCCGCAACTCGTTGTCCAGACGTAAATATGCCGCTCGACAAGCGCACGTGCGCCGACTAGACATTTGTAGTGGCCAAGGTAGTGGCATTGACGGCAGAAAAAATGAGGTAATGCAGAGCTCTGAATATACTTGACTAGAGTCTAAGCCGTTAGTAATACGTAAAAACGTCAGATAGGTTTCTTGTTCGTCTTGATTTGAGCTTTTATGTGATATAACTTTTACCTTAGTGTCGAGGTTGGCAGCTATGTGGGAGAGCCCTAAAGTTGGGTCATTTTCCATAGGATTGCATTACAGCCGTCCGACCCTTCGTACCAGTGACGTCACGGAAATCGCTGTTTCGGCCTAATGAGCATACCTTCTATAAAGGGCCTTGCAGTCGTCGTAGATTATCACATATTGTAAGGTTCCTTTGTTGTTGTTGTTGCTGTTTTTTTTTGTCAAAGACTGGCTCTTCCTGAAGGATGTGCAAGCTTTTAAAATGCTTAGCGAGCAGTAATCACCGTTTCTTAGTCCATGAACCCCAATTCTTCGTATGCAGCCAGCATCATAGATAAAAGCATCTGACCATAATTAAAGCTTTCAAAAATAGCGTGTCTGGATAAAAATTCGTATGACTGTCGCAAACAAAGAAGCACGAGAGGCGTAATTTGATCTTCCTATTAGAGTCGACGATGTGATCTTATCGTAGGAGTGCGTTGAGTGGATTCCATCTTTTGTCTTTGTTTCGTTACACTGATATGACGTCACATTGATGACGCAAACTTGCCCTTAGCTGACACTCACGACTAGACTGCTGACCTTCCGAACAATGCAGTCAGTTGCGCACAGGAAGCTTAAAGTGGCGAGAGATCTTTTTATAGTACAACTTAAACAAAATATAGCTATTTAAGTTTTTATTTTAATTTTAATTTTCCTTTTATTAAGTAATGCTTTCCCTCTCCACTTTCTTACAGCTCCCCTGAAAACATTCTATAATACATACCTACATGTCTTTTTTATTTCTTGTATCAACCATTTTTCAGAGCCATTTTTCATTTATTTACTTTCTTATTCTAATTCAGCTCTACATACACTTAACCTTCTTGAATCTTTGAACTATGACCTAAACAAACGCACACGGGTCAGACTATTTCAACCACGGGAACCTCCAGTCCCACTTCAACACTCCAAAACAACGCCCTTATGTGGCGCCTCAGACGTCGCTCGCTTCAATGCCCTCAGGCAGTGCCAGCGACCGCTGCAGGCCGCGGAGCCGGCGGGCAACGCCCCGACAGTCTTTGTCCTTACCGTACCATCATAGCAATGCAAATGTCCGTCTTTTAGTACCGGTAGGTGACTCGTCAGAATGTTCTGTTCTCAGAAATGGAACGGACGCTAGCGGGTGGGATATTCTAACGGTCCATATGACATATTTTGGGTCGTAAATGACAGTAACAATAGATGTGGGGAATTTGGGTGGGGTGTCGATGTTTTCGCTGTGAATACCAAGGTGGGGTGTGTTCTACGTTGTGAATTGAATGTAGACTTGTGGCTCGAAGTTTCTTCTGGAGGAATTTGAATAGCTGAGGCAAAATTGGGGCAAGACATGGACCTGCGATGCGTGGGTGGAATAAATTTATATTCTTTCTGTCAATCGTCATTAGGATGCATTGTTTAGCGTGAGAGTGTATGGTATTTCCAATGACCGAATAATGCTCCACAAGCAAAGGGACACTTTTATATTGCTAAAATGTTTTGACTCAGATGTTGTTGGTGCAGTTATCAATGTGCGACATAAGTAGCCGCACAATTGAAAAGTTATTCGAAGGCAATATATCAGTCAAACTGTTATTACCTAGACCTTTTAAACTTCTTTTTAACATTTATCTTTATGTTTGCAATATTTAGTTTTTAACGGGACCGTACAGGCTTTTTCCATACCGGCATGAGTCGTGCGGAATTTCTCACTCGGACCAGCGTGGACCACCGGTGCGTGTTCTAATTTGCGTGCTGACAGTAGTTAGCGATAACCTCCTCCGTCCTCGTGGCTCGTATCTCAGAGCACTTTCGCCTGATTCGCTCAACTGTGATTTGCTCGTGTTTGAGTTCATTCGAGCGTGTCATATGTCGTAATGTTTTCCGGTCTTGCGTGTTTGTTTTTGCGTTCACTTCCTGTCGGCATGGTGTGTTCACTCGGTTTGGTAAATGTAAGACGTGTATCACGACCGATTGTGAATGATTCAGTTACTTGTTCGTCGCCTTCCATTCGACTGTGCTAGTATATGCTGCCTGGCAATTTTTATTTCGTCTTTTTCAGTTCATATTGAATGTTTAACTCGCTCGTAATACAGAACCTTACATTGATATTTTAGATACGTTTGACCGATCGCCTGGATGTTAAAATGGCTTCTTAAAACTAAAATCACCTAAAAATTATGCTAGCGAGTAGAGAACGTTGAAATCATTTTCATTAACCCGAATGACAACCACCGTTATAACATCTTTCCCCGGTCTACCTAACAATTGCTGTTGATCTTCTTCCATCAGTTTACCCACGTTTTGTCTCTCCCTTGCACATGGATATTCAGCAAGGCCAAACCATGCCGCACCAGCGCATTTGGTGACTGCCCTTCGTGCTAGGAGGTCAATGCCATAACAATATGGAGGTCCTTATCATGACATGATGCGTGTTTTAGGGCAGTAATTTAGTGCTTTTGACAGCGCCTGAATACTTGGCCACTTTGCGCCTTGGGTGTAATATGATACCATGATATTGACGCGTTGAAAGTTCCTTTACGTGGCAAAACGCTTGTGCATGATGAAGATAAATAATGGTCCTGTTTAAACTAAAGCAAAGTCACAAATTAGGCATAGTGTGATGAAGCTGACTATTTTATCACTCCTAAGCTGCAATATGATAAAGAAGTAGAAGGCGTTATGAAACCAAATGGCTCTAAGGCTTATATTGTGACGACTATTTACTCTGCAACATGCAGTCATGAGAAGTGCTTAGCTCCGTATGCTCTTTAATTTATTGATAGGGCTATTCCATATTAGCCCTATTCTGTTTTACCTGCATTACCTTCTTTGTCATTCGATTGACATTCTCTCGCTCTTTCTTTGGATTAACACGTCCTTCCATCCCTTTCAGCTGCCAGTGAAGTGTGTATGTTACGGACACCATAGTGCATGCTCACTCCAGCCCCCTCCCCTCCCCCTCCCCCACCTCCACACATCGATTTATCGACGGGAGCACGTGAGCCGAGGGCAAGCTGTTCGCCGGGAGGGGGGGGGGGCGTAAAAACGGCGGCCCGGCCGGCTCCAAATCGGGGTAGACTGATGGCGTATAGTCACGCGCGCATGGGGGAGGGACGATTAGGGGGAGGGGAGGGTTGGAAGCAGGGGGGAGACTGATCGACAGGCCTGCGGCTAGGAATGAGTGCCAGGGAAGGAAAATGAGAATAAGTTGAGTAGTGGGATTAGATTGGGAAGTCTGGAGAAATTTTTTGAAACAAAGTTTTGGTCTCGTTTGTTTCCAATAAGTCTTGAAATTTTACAAAAATGCAACTGGATGTTTTGCCATCCTGTTGTTGGCTGTTGTTCTGATTCCTGACACATCTTCCCTAAAATCGTGTTCTTTTTTACTAATCGTAAACAGCATTCGTGATCAGATATCGTGCGGACTAACTTCGAAAGCTCGGCTTCGGAGTTAATCAACTTTTGAACTAATCATGTTTCTTCATAAACTCTAAACTGGGAAAGTTTTGGACCTTTTATTAGCTCGGGCTGTTTGGTGAAATGAATATCATACGATCACGGATGGGACGCTATGGTTGTTTTCATTGCTATAAGGACTAAACGGGAATCTGGGTGTCGTCCTTCTTTTCGATAAAATACCCAAAGGGTAGCATAAGAACTGTTCACTAATAAATTTGTGCTTTGTATAAACGTGAAGTCTATATTTTTGCTGGGACTCGAGAAATCACAGCGTGCTAGCGACAACAAAAGCTATCTTATGGATGGAGTTGCAGCGCAGTGCATCATATAAAAAGGTTGACGTATGTATGACATTGTTCTCTTATTCTTCTCAGGTGAAACCGTGGGGTGATCTGGCGAAGACCTCGTCTCAAATAAGCACAAAATTTCCAACGAATCAGCTCATCATCACCACCGAATCATCAATCAGGAAGCACATTCATTAGTGAGGACTGTATCAAACGCTACTAAAACCAGGGGTGGCAAATAGTTGAAGCGGTTCTTCCGGCGTCCACTACGCGGCGCTAGTATCGTCTGATGCCGGACGTTGGCTCAACCGTGAGCTCGTGACTAAGACGACACGGCCCGTGACGCGACCGGCCCGGGGTCGTGACGCCTGCGTCACGCAGCGCGTCACAACCGTCTCAACTGTGACGGAGCGTCCAGGGTGCTTCAGCAGTGCCGCAAACGTAACAGAAGCGGCGGTGCGTAACGGACGGTACACTGCGGTGCGTCGTGGCGATTTTGGGCGTCACAATAGACGTAATCGAGTGAGGAGTTTGCGTTTTGTGTGAGTTGAATGTCAATGACATGACATATATCACGGCGCAGAGTGGACATTCGATATTAGTGATGCAGGGCTGTTCAGACATGGCAATGGCTCAACGAGAAAGAAGACGGCTTCGACTTGAAACAAGGAATAAATCAAAATCAGCCCATCGTCGAGCGAAGTCTCTGTTGGAGCCTTCGGAACACCATGTGATGTCGCCTGTGCCAGGGGTGTCGTCACATTTGATGGGATTTCCTGATGAACAAGAGCAGTCTGTAGCAGAACGATTGAGCGAAACAGTCCTACCCAACGATGGTGGCAGGTCACAGGATTCTACATCGTGTCCGAATCATCATAGTTTTCTGCCTACAACTCCTCAGAATATCCTCCTCACATCAAAATCTCAAAGACAAGCATTTCTCTCACCACAGACGGCAGCAAAAAGACGGTTACGACTGTCGCGCCATCTATGGACGACCTTTGCAGTTGTGTTGGTGGCGCTAGTGTCGCCCGCCTGTGGAAACGTCCCGCCACGATTTCTGCTTGACGGGCAAAGTGAGATCGTGCTGAGGCTTCGGGAAGGCGATCAGACTCCAGTTGGTAAGTAACTGCTAGCTGGAAACATGAGTGCTGTAGATGTAAACAGACGTCATTTATTTGCATATCTGCAGCTTCAGCACAGTCATAACTAATTTTAAAAGTGTTGTTCTGAACATGACTTATACCTACATGGTAAATCTGCATATAAACTGCTACAGACCCTCTCTTTTTGTCATTTTGAAGAATACGAGATAACGAATCCGATCAATTGGCTCTGAAAGATCGTTTGATACCCAACATCAGCAATTTAACAGCGACCTCTTTTTAGACGATAGTCGTTGACCTCATCATCTTGTCAATGACCCAGTGACGTCATTTCCCCTCCCTCTCCGCCACAGGCAGTGTCATATACCGTCTGCGGGGCTACGACCCGGACGGCGACCGTCTGCAGTTCGCCATCAGGGGTCAGGTGGGGTCACGACTACTGGAGATACGACCCGCTACTGATACGGAGGCTGATCTGGTGCTAAGGAGACGGCTGGATCGGGAGGTTAGTGAGGGGGAGGGGGATAAGGGAGGAAGGAAGGGGAGGGGAGGGGAGGGGGAGGGAGGGAGGGAGGGAGGGAGGGAGGAAGGGAGGAAGAGAGAGACAAGAGAGAGAAAGAGAGAGAGAGAGGGAGCGAGAGAGAGAGAGAGAGAGAGAGAGAGAGAGAGAGAGAGAGAGAGAGAGAGAGAGGAGAGAGAGAGAGAGAGAGAAGCTGGAAGGAGAGAAGGGCGGGAGGGAAGGGAAGGGAGAGATCTAAACTCCAAAGTTTCATCCATCACAAAACATGGACAATGATAATTGAATACTAGAGGGCAGCGCTTTTCGAGGAGCGCTGTGGCCCGAAGGTTTGAACTTTGAATTGTGAAAAACGCCCGCCCGCCGCAAAACGCAAACACCGCAAAACGCGCAAAACGCACGCCCGAAACGCCAACGCAAAGGTCGCAAAAAATAAACAAACGCCCGCCCGTCGCAAACCTCAAATAAAAAAAACGAAAAAAAACGCCGCAAAACAATAAAACCGCCCGCATCGCACGCCCGCTAACCGCCAACCGAAAACGCCTAAAAATCGCCCGCCCGCCGCCAAAAAAAAACACCGCAAAAAAACGAAAAAGCGGCCGCCAACCGCAAACAAATTTAACACCGCAAACGACGCAAAAAAGAAAACCGCCCGCCCGCCGCCAAAGACAAACACCGCAAAAAACACAAAACGCCCGCCCGCCGCAAAACGTAAACACCGCAAAACGTGTAAAACGCACGCCCGAAAAGCCAACGCAAACGGCAAAAAAAATCGCCCGACCGCCGCAAACCACACAGAAAAAAACGCCGAAACGCCGAAAAAAAAATAAAACCGTCCGCACCGCACCGACGCTAACTGCTAACCGAAAACGACTAAAAGTCACCCGCCAGCCGCCAAACGCAAACACCGCAAATAAGCGCCCGGCCGCAGCAAGATAATAATTTATCAACGACTGGCATGCCTACCGCTAGGCTGGTCATTTTCACAAATCAAAAAGATATCTGCAAAAATCTCCTAGATGGAAGCGCCCGATTAAAAAACGGATGGCACGTGCGTGTTCCTCGCCCCCAACTTCCTTCAGGTCAATCGTCATTTGGGTCACCTAACGCCATAGGCGGCGGAACGGGGGGGCACCGGGGCACCGTGCCCCCCTTGAATTCTGCAAGGGGGGCACCAATAGCAAGGTGCCCCCCCTTAAATTTGATGTATTAGTACCAGGGGCGGATTCGGGAAAACTCCAAGGGGAGGGTCATGAATCGAAGTGGTGCCCCTACCTATGCCCAAAATTAAAACCTCAACGGATTTCGGCCACTTAATTGGTGGTGCCCTATTTTCAGTTTTTTATTTTCTTTATTTTTGGTTAGTCATGTGATGACTGGTGCCCCTGCTAGGCCGCTGGTGCCCCTGGAAAGACTGTGGAACCTACCTACCCTGCCCCCTGACAAGCCTACGGTGGGCCCTGACAGGCCCGTGGTGCCCCTGACAGGCCTGTGGTGTCCCTGGGCCTTGGCAGGTTTGTGGTGCCCCTGTTAGAACGCAGGTGCCCTTGACAGGTTTGTGGTGCCTCTGACAATCCTAAATTGCCAACGACAGGCTTGTGGTGCCCTTGGCAGGCCCATGGTGCCCTTGCGAGGCCGGTGGTTCCCCTGCGAAGCCGATAGTGCCCCTGGCAGGTCTGTGGTGCCCCTGGAAGACCTGTAGTGCTTTTGCTAGGCCGATGGTGCTCCTGACAGGCCTGTGGTGCCACTGACAGGCCCGTGGTGCCCCTGCTAGGCCTGTGGCATCCCTGGCGGGCCTGTGGTGCCCCTGTCGGCTGTCAGGCCTGTGGTGCTCCTGGCAGGCATGTGGTGACCCCAGGCCCTACATAAGTCATGACCCATGTGACCTCCACCCTGGGATTCGCCACTGATTAGTACTGCGATGGCTTCTTGGGAATTATACATGTAAGATAAATGGAATTTATCAAACGACAATAAGGAAGAGACAAACACATAGGTACTTGAGGATCAGCTTAAAGTTAACCACACATACGGGCAGGGGTGTAATTTTCCTAAAATGATTGTGGGTGCCTAGCTGTAGGGGCGCCCGGCGCCAGGCCGTTTTGGGGCGGGATAGATATTCTTTATGTGGGAGCCTAAATTAACACCGAATTTGATAACATTGCTAGCCGAATGGCGCTTCAAGTGACGTGTCTGACTAAGCAAATACACGCTTAAAAGTGGAAACTGACCGGAAGGACGTAAAAAAGATGTAGAGAGGCGCCATCCAGTAGGAGGGGCACGAAATGTGGAGGCACCAGACGGTTACGACTTACGAGGGCGCCGTGAGACGATGAAAAGGGCGCCATTCTCTTAGGAGGGCGCCGAGTGATTGAAAACGCTATGTGGTCCAGGGGCGCTAAGAGGCCAGAAGGGCGCCGCACAGTCAGTAATGCTACGTTGGTGGGGACGTGGGGGCGCCAGATGGTTACGAGGGCGCCTTGAGATCATGAAAAGGGCGCCTTTCTCGTAAAAGGGTGCCGAGTGATTGAAAACGATATATGTGGTTCAGGGGCGCTGAGAGGCCAGAAGGGCGCCGAACACTCGAGGGATGCACGGTGAACAGAGACCTAAGGACGCGAGATGGTCAGAGGGCGCCGTTAGACCATGAGAATGGCGCGGTGCTGTCAAAAGTGCGCCATTCTCCCAGAAGGGCGCCGAGTGATTAAAACGCTATATTATCCATGAACGCGAGACGGTCAGGAGGACGCCGTTAGAGCATGCGAAGGGCACCGTGCTCTCGAAAGGACGCTTGCAGCCTTGTAAGAGACTTGTGGGTGCATTTTCATCATTGTGGGGGCATAATTCAGGATTGTGGGTGCATATGCCCCCACAAAGAGATATAAAATTACACCCCTGCATACGGGGGTGAACTGCCATTTTCGTTTAGTAAAAAAAAAATAAAAAAATCAAAAAATCATCGTGTCAGGGCTGTGACGACAAATAAGTGGCCTAAATCCGATGAGAAAACAGGATTTGGGGGTACCCTAGGTTTGGCTCCTTGAGCCATGGTGCCCCCCCTTGTCTCAAATCGTTCCGCCGCCTATGCCTAACGCATTGACGACAGGGTGGGTGGAATGAACATTGCGCCAAGAAACGTAAGGATATTGTCAAAACGAATCCCCAGAATGGTGGATCCCAAAAGTTTGAAACTACCACTTTGGCCTACTGGACGACACCTTAAACAGTTGCCGACCGGATGACACCCATTGTTTGGTCACCCACGCCATAGTATGCATCATGGGTGCGCCGAAATGACCAAAAGCCCCTATTTCCAGTGTGCAGGGTCATTTTCAACGGCACGTGGCACGTGGTTCTGGACTTTTCCGGCCACTTTGCGACTTACCCATGGGTAGTGCACCGAATGGTGGTTGATCTGCATGGAAGAAAATGGGGGGTCGTTTGGATCGTTTTCGAGCAATCTGCCGTGGAACGCATTTTTCATTTTGCCCATTGGCTTAACACGGGAATTTTCAAAGTCACGTGGCACGTGCACCAGATGGTCCGCGGAGGGGAGACCCATAACCGCAGGTTGTTTGAAAAGACAAACACTATTCGTTAGAATTGTGTTTTTCTATTGAAAAACAACCGGAGCGGTCGTTGTCCGGGGTATGTTTTGCAAGTCTGGCCGCGAATTGGGGCAACTTGGTCGCAGCCTAAACGAAATGTACAATCTTCGTAAAAAGTTCAGTGTATGGGCTCCCGGAGGCGATCTACCTGCTGGCATCGGTCGCTACTCGCTTAAAACCTCGTGGCACGTGGCACGTGCGTTTCAATTTTCGCCCATGTTAAGTCAACGGGGTTTTGGACACTTTTTGCGCGATCGCGAATGGCGGGAAAACGAGCCAAGAAGGAGGTGGTTTTCTTCCCAGCATTTTATGGCAAAGACGTTCCGGTACACGCCAGTGTGCGCTGTATACCCCTCAGAATCTCGGAACGTGTCTTTGCACGAGGTCAAAGTTGGAATTTTGCTGTGTCCCATGTTAAGTCAATGGACGGCGATGTCGAGACTTTGCAGAGACATTTTCATTCGATCTTTGTACAAAATTTTAGAGATAGATTTCGCCCAAACTCTTATATCTTGTAGAGAAAGGAGCATAGTACATGTTGGTATGCTTCGTTAAGCTGGCAGAAATCGTTTTTTCTAATAAAGTTCGTTTGAAAATGAAAATTTTTAACATGGAAAGTCAATGGGTGCGTCTTTATTCCTCTATAACTTTTATTGTTAGTAATATACATAGGTGAAAAGTTAATATAATATACAACTTTTGATGCTCTTTCCATTGATGTATGGAACGTCACTGCACGGTGTGCCGTTTTCAAGAAAAGTTGTAAAAAAGCAGGCTTCGACTGTGACTTGAACCCAACCACATTAGAATATACGAACAGGTGAAGGGGACACCTCCCATGTGCGGACGCGACACTGATTATTGCTAAATATTACCAGTAGGCCGCCTGTGGGGTGCCTTTACAAACCTTATATCTCTGCAACCACTGGACCGATTCACTCGCGGTCTTTTGTGTGGGATAGCTTCTTCCCTTCTTACGCGTAGTGTGCTATTCTCGATGCGTATGGGTGACCCCTAGTGCACGTGCCACGTGCAAAACGAAGAGGTGTCAGTTCGGTAACAAGTCTAATAACTCTGTAATTAGTTTGCCGATTGCGCTGGTACTTGGCATGGATGTAGGCACCCGTCCCGCAATGCATTTCCATGTGTCACGGTTGGGGTGCCGCTGCACGTGCGCACGGGCAGGGTGACGCTTCCAGATCTCGAGAACGGCTGGGCCGATTGTGATTCAAAGTTGGCACACCGTTAGGGCTCGGCGAGTAGGGTGCCGTGCACAAGTCAGATGGGACCCGTTATGCACGTGCGCACGTGCATGCTGACGCTTCCAGATGTCAAGAACGGCTGGACCGATTGTGTTCAAATTTGGCATACTGCTTAATACCGATCAGTAGGGCGCCGTGCACCAGTCATTTAGTATGTATTTCCATGTGCCACGGTTGGGGTGCAGCTGCACGTGCGCACGGGCAGGGGTCGCTTCCAGATCATTAAATTGGATGGGCAGATTGAGCTCAAATTAGGTACACCGCTAGAGACCGGCGAATAGGGTGCCGTGCACAAGTCAATTAAGGGACAGCTTGCACGTGCACACGTGTGGGGTGACGTTTTTAGTTTTCAGGAACGGCTGGGCCGATTGCACTCAAATTCGGCGCATCGCAAGAGGCTGGTTAGTAGGGTGCCATGCGAAAATCAAAGTGACGTTTGTGCGCTTGTGCGCTTGTAATTGTAACGAATCCATGACAGATGTAAAATGACGATAATAACTCAAGTTTATTGTACAAGACAAAGCTTTCGATACATAAAGTATCTTGATCACTGTCAATGAGATGTAGAATATTTGAAAACTCACAAATAACAAAAACCGACGCAAGTCGCTGCATTTCTTTCTTCTTAACATGTGACATTCACCCTATGACACTTTCACTGCTAATTTTGCTGCTATGCTAGACCATTTCTTGTGTTGAACGTATTTCTTGACATAATACGAGCCGCTTCGAGACATTTTCGTTTTCGTTTCTTCATATTTCGTTCCAATATTTTGGTATCGTCCCACTTCGGCAGGTGCTGGCATTCATCTATGTGTAATACGATCGCATTGGAAGTCCGGTGAAATTTGACATCGCTCTTATGTTCCTGTAATCGCGTTTTTAATTCCCTTCCTGTCTCGCCTACGTACAGGGTGGGGCAGCATAATCGGGAATGCTTTTTGGGCTCTGGTCATGAGTAGGCATGGCATTATTTTGATAAATTATATCATGGCAATGAAACGCCCAAAAGTTGTGCATCATCTGACATGACTACATCCATGAGCATGCAACTTCCTGGAAAAGAGCAGCAAAATAGTTCGACGGTGCTCCAAGTGCTTTGCGCGCGCCCATAGACACTAATGTTAAACGAGTAAAACAAGAACATTTTGTTTAAAACAATGCCATTCCACGTAAAGGTTGCTGGACAGATCAACGTGTTATCACGGACGATAAGGATTGTGTGGGGATACTTAGGACAAAAAGTTAACGTAATCGTCGTAAAATAACTCTTAGCAGAGGACATACAAGATGACTCACTTGAATATAAGGAAGAAGCTCTTGAGCATATTAAAAAGAAACAATGTTCAAAACTTCAGCGACCAAAAATCTTATCACCGACTGGAATACGATAAAAAAGAATGGCATGCCATATAGGGGATTGTATCGAGAATATTGCAGCGGTCATGCAAAGTAAACATCCTGTTGAGGTGATGGACCTATGGGTGGTCTTCAAGGGAGGTGCACGTGGTGCACCCTACTTCATCGAGCCCGGATAAAACGAGCACCTCTGGTAAATACATCCACACTCTGGCAGACTCACGTGGAGTCGTCGGAAGAGAGGATCACTGACGGTCCAGATCACGTCTTACGAGGACTCTGTCCGTGCTGGTACTGCAGTGAGGACGACATTTTATTGTGTAGGGCACCTCCACCTGAGATGAACCAAAAACTTCTGGTCCTTCAACTCCGCCGATTTAAATCCGACCAAATTCTTTATATGGAGCGTTTTTTGGTAGAAGTTTAATGAACAACTTATCATCAGTAAAAACGGTCTTCAGTGCAAGGTACGAAGCTGATGGGCGATCATGGACAAGCAGGAGGTTGCACGTGCATGCGCGTGCTTTTGGACCCGCCTTGAGAAGGTCATCGACGCGAAGGGCGGTCAAATAGGATGAGGGATAGGTAAAAGGTGACCGATTGATGGGATGTTGTTAAAATAGTGCTTGGAGCTATATTTTTAAATTCATGACCAAATAATCCCGTTTGATATTTATTCCCGATTATGCTGCCCCACCCTGTAAGTCTTATAACACGCCGAACAAGGCACTTCGTAAACAATGCTCTTCTCGGAGCCTTCGTTTTTCTCTTTTCTTTCTAATATGTTCTTGATTTTCTGTCCTGAGTTCGTCACTAAAACCGCTGGGTGTGTGTGGTATTGCGGAACAGTATGCATTCAAGCGGTTACTTTCGTCAGAGGCGGCAATGCGGCACAGCATGCATTCAGGCGTCTGACACTTCTGTCATCTAGCGAGGAAAAAGGAATGTTTAGCTAAGACGCCAGCCGCATTGACCGCACTCGGTAACCGGCATGATAAGCTTAAGTGGTTCGGGAATTGATATCGAGAAAGTGGTTGATATTGACACAAACGGTCATAATTCAGTTTGAGCAGTGGTCGGCTGGTACTTACTAGGGTGGTCCCTCATTTTTCGGACGCCACATATTGAGGCGGCAATGCGGCACAGCATGCATTCAGGCATCTGACACATCTGCCATCTAGCGAGGAAAAAGGAATGTTTAGCTAAGACGCCAGCCGCATTTACCGCACTCGGTAACCGGCATGACAAGCTTAAGTGGTTCGGGAATGAAGATGCTGACACACAATGTAATAATCAATTTCGCAAATAAAAACACCCAACACGTCAGTTTAACTTCAAGTGTCTTCAATCCGAGCAATTTGCTTCTGAAACCAGTTTTGAAATATGACAAAATAACTTTCAGCGTGGGGCCCCGCCCTACCAAACAGGCTCCGTGCCCGAAGAACACATATAAACCGAAAATAACTAAATGGCTAGGTTTATTCAAAACTGTATAGGGAGCTCCGCCCATGCTTTGCACTCGTTACTGATTGCTGTGAAATAAACGGCATTATTATTACTCTTATTGCAAGCACTGCACCTGAATCGCGATGCGCCTGCAACCCAAAAATAGAAAATGACCAGGTGGACAAGGTCACGCGCTGTTTGAAGAATAGAAAATGCAGATGAAGTTGTTTACGCTGCTTCAGGAATTAGGAATTTGACGGTTACGGTTAATAATTGTGCTGTCAATTTCAATAGAGGCGCATACATTACTCGGATTGACGGATTTACACACATATATACAGTTCGTTACAATGATCATTGTTCTATCACTGCATCGGAACTGTTGTTTGTGCTTGGTTTGTTAGAAGACTGGGACGAGACCAGGATAGACACGGTGAGTGAGATGCCGCCGCACTGTACCATCGCTGTCGAAGCGGCCGATTCTTTCAGCGTATATTTTTTTTCTTCGAAAAATAGGTAGGCAATCAATGTTAGTTTCACAAAAAGTCATCTTAAGTTAAAGTCATTCTGGTCTGCGCAATGGATTATAAATCTCAGTACGATAACTGATTGCGGTGTCCTAAAAAACTGCGCATCTGAGACAAACGTTGATTGTTTACAGCTTTGATTCATGTTGCTAGGTGGTTGCTAGGGAGCTAGAGACACCAAGAAAGATCATAACTAAGCAACATTGCAGCATTTACGGTGTTGTGCAGCGTGTACATATGCCGCATTGCTAGTGAGGGCCGATAAGAATAAGAAAAAGAACGACTTTTGATAAGATTGGTATCGGTTACAAATTCGATACCGTAAACGGGGGTGACTGCCATGTTTTCAACTTTAGACGCTTGTTATTTTTTAAACTTGTTAACTTATTGGGATGACTCTATGTTTAAATCACAGATGACGATTAGCTATTTGGGTTTCGCCATTATCGTAGTTATATCACGCCTAAAAATATAAATTTGTAAGGGAAATGAGTCGTGGCAAAGTTAGACTGAAAAAGGGGTGACTTTGCCACTATGCCAAATAATGGTTTTTAACGCTAACAAATACTTTTCAAGCATTTTTGTTCCATTGTATGGGGAAGGGCAACCATCCTTTATTGTTTTATAGGGAAAAAATAAAGCAATTCGAGGTTTTAAGCAATTCGAGTTTTTTTTTTGCTCTTAAACGATGTACAAATTTTTTTTACTTTTTATAATGCATTATATTTGTTGAGAATAATTGATATTTGATAGTAAATAGATACTGAAAATGGTTCTGAATCGATAAATAAGCAAATATACTATTGTATCGGTACTCTAGGATCTTGCCGCTTTTAGCGGCTTTAAGAGGAACTGAAAGAGGACGTTCTTGTGGGAACTGACCGACACAATTGTTATCATCGTTTTTATCTATAAAATGATACAGATTTCTTCAGCCAGTCTTACTGGCAAACTCAGGAGTTGTAGATGATCATGGCTGTGCTGAAAAGTTGGGTCCAGCTTCATCCATTTTTTTCATTTTGATAATTTTTGCCTTTCTATACTCCCACTGTGCATTCCTGTGCTAACTTTCAACATATAAATTGGAACTTTCTAAAAACTAGTTTGGAGATCAAAATGATGCTACATTAAAAACTTATTTTGAATTGCATCGGATAAGTATCTCATTTTTGCATTAATAACATGGTGGCAAAGTCACCCCATGTGGCCTGCGATTCACTTGGAAGAATCGCCACCAAAAATTTTAGCTAAATGAAGTGACAAATACCAGTTTTGTTGGATAGGTATGCTAATTTAACCTTCCAGGCGGTGGGGGGGGGCAATTTTTTGCCCCCCCTTTACTTTTTTCGATATATCTCGAGAACCGCTGCGCCGATCGTCACCAAACTTTCAGTACCCTCCCGGGAGCAGCTAGCGCACATGGTGACCAAAAATTTTTCCAAAGGCTATGATAGGTTGGCCGCTAATGACGTCAGAGTGACGTCATTTTTGCCATTTTCGACCCAAAAAAAGGTTTCGCGGGAAGAGCTGTCAGGCCTACAGCTTTAGAGATACAGAAAAATGTTTTAGACATAAAAGGTGTGGAATCAAAAGGGCTACAAAACTGCTATTTCGGTTTTTCGAATTTTTTGGATTTTGACCCCCAAAAATCAAAAAATAGATTTTTTGAATATAATAGCCAAAAAATCCAAAAAGTTTTTTGAATTTCGAAAAAACCGGAATATATGTGATAGTCCCTACCGCCTTCTATCTACATACCAAATTTGAGATCGATACCTCGTTTTTTGGCCAAGTTATAGCGAAAAAAACTGTTCAAAATTGATGACGTCAAATTTTCAAACTCATTTTTTAGCAATTCTAGACCTCGTAGCGCAAAACAAAGACCACCATTAGACTCCCCGTGACGAGCTGCATCGAATCGATACCCATTTTGTGCAAAAATATCAACTTTGAAATTTGACCTTTTTTGACCTGACCTTGACCTGACCTCCACCAGAAAGTGACCTAAACCGTACCTGATGCTCTTATAACCAACACCATTGAGTTGGAAATGAAAAACTGGCCACAAAACATGCATCACATAACCTTAGTAAAGTTGGGCTCATGTGGTGACCCTTGGTGACCTTTGGTGACCTGACCTGTGACCTGACCTGGTATGACCAGTGACCTCTAATAGCAACATATGTACTAGACAACTGACGCCTTATCGCTGATTTTCGACAAAATGCGTTTTACTCGGTGTTATAGCGCTTTCCCTAGAAGCCCCGTGAACGGTGAAACATTTTATCTTTGACCTGACCTGTGACGTCATCGGTGACCCCGAGGTCAATGAAATTTGGTTTCCCTCGACAAATTTGACAGGGCTATCGAACGCCGTTTGAATTTTTCGGATCCGTCCAGTAGTTTCGGAGATACGGGGGGGGGGCAAAAAAGTGCCCCCCCCCCACCGCGTGGAAGGTGGCTGGTAGGCCCACCGCCTGCCGGGTTAACAGCCTTGTCATGATCAAAAATACCAAGTTTCAGCGTCGCAGTTGGTCTAGCACATGGTTAGATAATAGTTCGGATTTCTTCAAATTTGACCATTTCAATGACTCCAATAAAATGGAGCCCAGTTAGGTATTTAGTGGTAACTTAGGTATCTCTCAGTGTTGGTTATTTTGGAAGGCCCATCAATTATCTTTCATTTGTGCATAAAAAAAAAATTATTACATTCTTCGTAAAATATATCACTAGAGATCACCCTAAAGCATTTTTTTAGAAGCATGGCAAAGTCACCCAGCAAGGCAAAGTCACCCCCGTTTACGGTACCAGGGCTTTTCTTATCTTTGTGCCATATTCGCACTGATTCTTTGGGGCTTAGGTTGTTTATTTCTTGCGTGATTGCTGTATGGTTGTAGTGTTTTCCTGGAATCAATCATCACAAACATGAAATTTGGAAGGCCCATCAATTATCTTTCATTTGTGCATAAAAAAAAAATTATTACATTCTTCGTAAAATATATCACTAGAGACCACCCTAAAGCATTTTTTTAGAAGCATGGCAAAGTCACCCAGCAAGGCAAAGTCACCCCCGTTTACGGTACCAGGGCTTTTCTTATCTTTGTGCCATATTCGCACTGATTCTTTGGGGCTTAGGTTGTTTATTTCTTGCGTGATTGCTGTATGGTTGTAGTGTTTTCCTGGAATCAATCATCACAAACATGAAAACCATATATTTCGCGATTAATGTGCCATATGGAATCAACAAGGTACAGATCTCGCGGGTTTTTAGGGTTTGCTTCTATGAAATTTAGTAAATTTCCGGCCATATCTTCTTCGTCTTAATCTTTTAAAGGGGTTAACGATTCATCGATTTATCGTACAAATGCCCGCCGTGATCCTCTTAAATGGCTTCATCGCATATCGATTAGTTTCTGAAATATAGCTGGAGATGCAAAACGGCAAAACCTACCGCTTAAACCCACGAAAGCCGTGTTCATGAGCTGTTCGCGAACACGTTGAATGAAAAGGGGGTGGATATGACCCCCTCACTAGCCGTTTCGCTACTAATGAGCTAAAGACTTAGGGAAAAATCGAGCGTGTGCGTTGTTACGAGATGCATCGGCTGATATCTGTTATAAGGTCTTAGGCTAGCCCTCGACGGGCCAGGGGAATTGATGCCACCCCGAAAGTTTTTCCGTCCGCATTATGTACCGAGTGGCCCAGAAAAAAACGTTCCCAACTTTAAATCAATACTTCTCAGAAAGTAATAAAGATACAACATTGAAACTTCCAGCAGGCAGCAGTCAATGCGGCATATATTTTCAGTAAATGGTAAGATTTTTATGTTATTCGGTCAATTATTTTTTAACCCGCGCCCTGCTGGGGGGGGGGGGGAGTGTGTTTGAACAACCCCCTTGTGGTTTTTCGCGAATATCTCAAAAAGTTTTTTGTACACCTTATCATACATCAATTCTACACATGTTGTGAAAATTTCAGACCAAGGTCATTCAAGGTCAGGTCACCAGGTCACTTGAAGTGACCTCACCTAATAAAAAGTTTCAATGTCTATCGTAGCTACACCGAGTGACCGATCCCTTTAAAACTTTCAGCGATTGCTAACAGCAATAGCATGTACAAAATGTTTATCTCAGAATTTTGACATCGATGACCTAAGGTCAGGTCAATTTTGCGACCTCCCCATTATAAGTCAATGGGAGAAAATTGAAATGCGCCTCTTTTGGACGAAAGACATTATAAACACTCCCAAACACTGAATTACAAGTGGTTTAGACACACTGAACATGAAAATGGTGTCCGTGACCCCTGTTTATGCCCTGAGGTCATAGGTCACGAATGGTATCTAACAGTTTTTCGCAAATAACTTTTGATAGAGGCATGCTAGAGCGATGAAAACGCCTTAGATGTGTTCAGCTCGACGATACGGATCGACTGATATGCAACATGACCCTTTCCGGTCAGGTCATGACCTTGACCTGAGGTCAAATTTTCAAGTTGACCTTTCAAGGTCAAATTATAGTTCATTCGATGCGTCTTGACGAGAGGAACACGATGCCGGTAAAAGTAAGCTCATACAAGGCTTGAAGCAAGAGTTATTGCAGAAAAACTGTTTCCGAAAAAAATCGGCTATTTTTGCAGTTTTTGCCCCCTGCAGGCAAAACCGTTAACGTTAGGTCAAATCTAAGAGGATTACTCAGAAAGGGCGTTAATAGGGTTATCGAATGCGTTTTTCCGCGGCGCTGTAGCTCTATCGGTTCCCGAGTTATGCGTTGGCTTCTTGGAAATTGTCGACATTCGACCTGGAAATCGGCGAAATTTTGCCTTCAATGACCTTCGGTGACCTGACCTTTGACCTGACCAAAAAATTGACCGAAGTGATTTCCTCATAATTTTTGACGCTCTTTCGAACACCGCCTTCCGCGTATCGCTACGTGGCCCAGGAGCCGAGTTAGAAAGGGGGGGTGTTCAAACACCCCCCCTAGCAGGGCGTGGAAATCCAGGACCCCCAGCCGGGCGCGGGTTAAACGGTTCGTGTTTCTAGCATGCCATGTAAAAATCACTTTTTTGCTCAGAAGTTTACTAAAAATGTGAGTGAACGGGCCACTTCCATCTCGGCACCACGGCCTGCAGCCATGACTGCTACTGGCAACTAGTCTCATTGATGGTTCAGGCCTCAGGGTGACACATTCCCTCAAGCTTTTTTCCCTTATTCGGTCAATTTACTATTTGATCTTCTTGAAGGGATGGCGATCAGCAGTAACCCATGCACCGTGCCACTCCTTCTCCTCGAAACAGGACTTGTGTTGAAACAAATGGCATCCATTAACACAATGTTGGCTTACCCTAGCAAAAAAGTCCTATTGAGTCCTATAGGACAGTCCTATAGAAATTGTGTAGGACTTATCAGTAGGAATCCTATAGGATACCTATAGGATACCTATAGGATACCTTTAGGATACCTATAGGATACCTATAGGATTCCTATAGGACGTGTTGTTCGATAGGACTTGTGATAGGAATCCTACAGGACCTTTGCATAGTCCCCTAGGCATCCTATAGAACGTAATGGCTGTCCTATAGTATTTTTCGGTGTCCTATAGGAATTTTAGATAGGAGTCCTATAGGAATCCTATAGGAAACGTAAATAACAGCGGTCCGGTCATAAACTGGAATCGAACCCAGGACCCTCCGGATAGTAGACCAACGCCCTAACTAACTGCGCCACCAGGACTAGTGGCTTAAATGTTACGGTAAAGGAATGATAACATAGCTCTTAACGACAGTGGGAGAGTTTCCAATAGGAAACTGCCATATAGGATTCCTATAGCACTCTTATAGGACAGTGTCCTATAGGAAAGTGTCCTACAGGTGTCCTATTAGGTCCTACAGGAAATTGTCCTATAGGACAATATCCTATAGAAATCCTATAGGAGTCGTGTAGAAGAGTGTCCTATAGGACAAATTCCTATAGGAATCCTATTGTTCCTATAGGACAGTTCGCCAGTCCTATAGGACTTTTTCGCTAGGGTAGTACCTATTTGAATATATGGCACATAAGTGGGACAAAAATATTTAAAATAACAATACACGTGCTGGTATCATTCACGTGTTCTATTTTTCTATTTTTTTTCTAGCATGCTTCGTCTAAGCCAATCATTACTACCTTTCTATTTTTTTCTAGCATGCTACGTCTAAGCCAATCATTACTACCGTTCAACAACGGCAAAAAAAGCAAAAACGTCTTACTTAATTCAACATAAGATTTGCTGGCTTGAAAATGATAGTACAGTGTTATAATTTGGCATATCAATGCGCAAAGAAGTGACGCAAACTTGATGAAAATTTTGGCTCGTTATTTGCAGTCGAATTTGAGATATAGGCCTCCAAAGTTCGGAACGTTTTTTTTTTTTGGCCACCCGGGGCCCTGGCCTGGCGACGGCTAATCGTTGACCACTGAGGTCAGGTCAAGTGCCTAAAAATAGGAGTTTGGTTTTTGGTAAATAACTTCACCACAAATGGTGGTAAGACCGTTATTGTTCTTAAACATTACTCACGAACTTTTCACTAAACAATATACAAACACCAAACCCAGGAATAAAGTAAAATATGTTGATGCACTTTCTCATGAATTTAGAAAACGTGGTTATTATAAGCCTTTCATATACTTTATAACTATGTCCTTTTCATTGATTTTTCTTTGCTCGCTTTTTGCAGATAAACTGCTTTGCGATCTGCTTACATCTATTGAGACCTCCCAGGGATAGGATATTCTCATCATGAAAGGGTCAAGTTACGCCAAAATAGCAGAGGGGGTAAAGCCATCATTCGCCGAAGTGATGACGGGAATGTCCCGTGAGGCCAAATCTGGGAGGATTTTTTATCGTGATTGGGATGCCACCCCCCTCAACAACAGGAAGGATCCCTGTTTTGTGGACTATGATGCTAACATCATTGGCATTCATGGCGACGGAAACTGTTTGTTTCGGGCGCTTGCTTATGCTGTCGGTGACCCCTTGCTAAACCACGTAGCCCTGCGGCAGAAAATATGTGATGAGGAGCGGACCGATGACATTCTTAGGGCAGTATTCTCTGACCTGGACGGCCACATTGATTCCATGAGCAGGGGAGGTGTGTGGGGTGGTGAGCCAGAGATCGTGACAGCTGCACGTGTTCTTGACCGTCACATCTATGTGTGGGATAACGGTCGTCTGGTGGCTCATTATGGAGTGCCAACTCACCCTGCTATCCACCTATGCTACGAGAGGCAGAACCAGCATTACAGCCTGCATCTGGTCGCACCATCTCCAGTGCCACAAACGCCTCAGGAGCAATCAACTGTCAAGGCTTCATCGTTCACGGTTGAGCAGGGAGTCGATGATGATGGCGATTGGATTGTTGTAAAGGGACGTGGTGGTCGCCAGAAACAACATGCACATGACGTGGCAACGCCTGAAAGTGAGAAAGACTGTGCAGCAGAGGCAGCTCTCAAGTGTCCCAGTTCTTCAGTCACAGGCAATAAGGCGAAACCTGCTCGGGGACGTCCAAAGAAACGCAAGCATGGGTTATCAGTTCACTTCATTCGTTCCGTCAACGTCAAAGATGCAGGCTCAGCAGCGCATCAAACTTGTGAGGGCGCCGATGTGCCAGTGACTGGTTCTGAATCCATTCCGGCTGCTACACTTGGCGCAGATTACGGGGGAAAGGACGACACAGCAAAAGACTGCAGCAGGGAGTGTGACACCGCAGTCAGCGCAACTGACAAAAAAGCACGCGCTGGGCGTCCCAAAAAACGGTGCCCACCACCACCGTCATCAAAACGTACAGCCCCAATGGAAATTGATGTAGTAGAAACCAAAGAAGTAACTCCCCAGAACATTGTTCAGTCGGCTGCAGCGCCTGAAGCTGGCTCTTCAAAGACTGGACAGTCTGCGTCTAATGCTGCGGAACGTAACGTTCAGCGTCGTATTGGTCGCCCGAGGAAACGTAAGGCTGTGATTCCACTTCGGAGAAAGAATACCACCACGGACACTACTGTGCCTCAAGCTATTGATACAATTGGCAAGGAATCCGATCAACTATTCATTGAACCAGTAGAAACGTCATGCAATGAACCAGGGCTTCAGTCTTCGTCGGCTGTTGATGCAACTGGCTGTAATGTCCAAGGATCCATACCATCTCTGGATGGCTTCATTCAGTCAGCTTTAGACATCGACGGGGTTTCCACGCTGACTCGTGCCATGCTGGATGACTTCGTGGATAAGTCTTCGCATAGTGTTGTCATAGAACGTGTGTCAACCGATCTCAGCTCACCAGAAGACAGCAATTTAACCGGTCCCTGGCCGTACCGAGACAGCACCAAAGTCGTTGTGACGTACCTGATTGGTGAATTTGGGGAAAAACGTCAGATTAGCCTACGCCACCTAAAAAGACGTGGGTTTTGCGCTCCATCAAGTGGCGGTCAATTCAGGTACAACTCTTACTCGTGGCTACGATTCAAGGACTTGTTAAAAAAGTCTGGTCAAACAGTGGCCGCGGTTTTAGAGGACGAGAACCTGTTTCACGAGACACTCCGCCTTGTAGATCGCTTCTATTCCAAACATCCACGTCGGGCGGAGGAGGAAGGTCTGCAGCCTCACCGAGGTCCACAGACTTGGGAGGACCGACATAATCTCCTCCAGCTGCACTACCACGGCAAGGGCTGGTATAAGTTTTACCGTTTCTCTACACTCCGTGAGATATTCATATCCAGACATGGCGCTGATCGCTGGGCAGAGTTTCAGGCGGACCCTTGGTCGGATACACTTTCAGAAGAGCATTTTGAGCTGCTGCTTCGAGATGTTCATCATAAACTGAGACAAAACCATGCCAAATACACCCATTTATTGGAAACCTTTGCCGGACCACAATGTCAAGAAGATCGTGGCAACACCACTCGCGTTCAATACAACGTGTTGTTTGTCACTCGTTCCACCACGACTGGTAGGCGTCAACAGCGCAGACCGGTGGCACAGGCGCCGCCCCAGCGCACTGCAGTCCCTGCCACTGCAGATGTCAATGCTCTCACATCGTTCTTTCTCCGTTCGTGTGTCGATTGCGGCACGCTGCGCGTTCTTGATGCTAGAGCTGCGTCCAAGTACCCGCTTGGTCAGTACACCTATGCCGGCGATCAGCACAGAGTTCGTTTCGCTTGCGACCGGCTGGTCGGCATCACGTGTGACACTCCTCCAGACTTTGTCACCTGCACGGCGGAAGAGAAGCCGTCCACCTGGGTGGCCATGGGCGCTCGGACGGCGGGAGACGCGTTACCGCCACCGGCAATGCAGCTTCGCTCATTACGTGTGCTGGACGCGTCTGATCACACAGAGGAGACTGAGGTTCTGGCTAGCTATCATTACCGTGGTGATGGTAGAGCTGCTGAATGGACTGGTCGTCGTGCCGTACTGACCCGAACGTCAAACAGTGGCGTCGTCACACTGGGCACGCAGGCGAAGCGCAGACGCTTCCGTCCTATTTCCAGCAGTCAGTTCACAGCCGGCCGTTTCACCGTTGACAGTCCGCGCGAGGCAAAATGCTGCCAGGCGTGGCACGATCCGCTCGACATCGATTCTGAAGATCCGTCGGCCGAGCTTGCGTTCTCCAACTTACAGGTACTACGTGACATCCATGCCTTGTACAATTCGCTTCGCCGTGTGCGTTGCGTCAAGTGCAACCAGCAGACGCCCGGATTGCCGTATCCAGGCTATCAGATCCAGGTGCCTGAGCATGGCCGTTTGGTTAATTTGCCGCCGGACAGCGTTGTTTCTGACGCCATATCGCGCTCGTCGCTGCTGCGTGCGGGCGGGCGTTGTACGGTGACGCTAGACCCCGAATTCAGGGGTGCCAACGGCACAGTTTTCACTGACCGGGTCGTGACCGGCGTTTGTACAGAATGTTCGCCAGCATATGAGGTTGACGCCAACAACAACATTGTACCTCGGCCGCTGGTGTCGGACATGAATCAATTACGTCCCGATCCGAATGACGTCGGCGACTTTGTCGGCGGCGCCGAGCGGCCCGTCGCCTCCCAGCCAGCGCTGAGCGCAGACGGCACATCGGCTGCAAACAACGGTGCTCCAGAGGACGACAGTGACGAGCCAGAGCCGACGGACATCAGCCTGTTCTCGGCAGAAAATCTGGTAGCCACTGATGTATACTCAGACGAGGCGTACCATCAGTTTGTTAAGTCATGGACACCCGCTGAGACAATGGTGCTGCGGCCAGTGCATCTGGTTGTCAGCGTGCTGCGTTTGCGTGCCAACCAGGTTCCGTTCTGCAAGCACGGCACCATTTCCTATCCGCTGAAGGATGCCTGCCGGGCGCGGAATTTACCATGGTATGATTTTGAAAGGCTGCCATTCGTTGTGCTGGTGCAGAGCAGACGAGACGGCACGTCTGCCGAGGCCATGGTAAACATGCAGACCATACTGAGGGCCAAGTACTTTATGGAGCGCACAATGGAGTGCAAATACAACCCACGCCAGACGCGTCCATTTTATCGCTTTGTCGGTGAACAGTGGATGCCGTTTTCAAACGAAAATCTCGCAGCGCTGCAGCGGCGGCTGTCCGAGCCGGACCGGCCGAGCACGCCTGCCGGTCTTCGTGTCGTTCTGGCCAGCGACATTCACGCCCGTGCAGACAAGGTGTTGCGGTTCAACGAGTTCTGCAATTGGCTAGAGTCTGGCTTCACCATGGCCGACGAGCTGTGGAAAAGCTTCCGGCTGTCGCGCAGCGGTGAGGGTGCCGACACCACAGAGGCTGGCCAGGATGACTTATGGGAGGTCATTGAGAGCTTTGTGGTGGGTCAAGCTGTCGACGCGGCTGCCGACCGCCACAACGGAGGGCAGCACGAGCGACGCACAGATGACGACGACGAATCGGACGCCGATGAGATCGACGTCACCATGCGTCACGTTCTCAACTGTGCCGTTGCTAACGGCTGGCTGCTGCCCGCCCCCGTCGACGGAGACAATGTTGACTCGACCGGCGAGCCGAGTAGCGTGCTGTTACGCTGTTGTGAAGAGCTGGAGATGCTTGGCCGCGAGTTCGGCAACGATGAGGGCGTCCGCGCTGGCGGCATTTCTGCCGGTGCCGTCTGCGGGCCGCAGAGTGAACGTCCAGAAGACATTCGCCGGCAGGGTATCGCGCGTTCTGCGCTCCTTCACATACCGATGCCGGGAGTCGACCGGGAAAATCCGCTGCCCGAGTCGACACCCGGCTACATGCAGATGGCTTTCCCAGAGGTGTTCCGCTCGGGTGACGCCGATCCGTACCAGGACCGTAAGGTCAGCATTCGTCAGCCAGTCACCACGTGGCGACAGAACTGGCTTCACTGGATGTCGCGTCAGCCCGAGGCGGAAGGCAACGTTGACCTTCAGTTCGTTGTCAGCAACCAGCTGAGTCGTGATAAGACCGGCCAGGAGGCCAATGTTGCCATCAGAATGACCGATTTTCCAGACGGGTTGCCAACCAAGGAGCAACTGGAAAACGACCCGGCGCTGTGCAAAAGGCTTGCTCAGTCGCTGCTTTGTCTACGCTCAAAACTGGAGGATTCTGACGCTTACTGGCGAGTGCAAAAGCAGGACGCCATCGGCATCGCTCGCTACCTTGAGAGCCCGCCGCCGTGGCGGTCTGATGCAATCCCCATGGAGGTTTACCTGTGGCAGACACGAGCCGTTCCCTACAATCATCATCCGGCTATTCATCGGCTGTGTGACAACGCTGCCGTGAATGAGGCGCTCAGTGACGAGCGCTATCTCCATGCACGGCTAGCCAACACGCTACGACATCCAGGCATCGTGGCGTGGGTTTCGGCGCTGATTGGTGAGCTGGACACCTTGGCACTATCTGTGGCACGACACTCTGCAACTTACTTTCTGGTGCGCTCTGAGTGGGGTGCTAACGCTAACCCACACATTCACCGTCACGTGATCAGTGAATCGTTCTCACGATTCCTACACCAGCTTCAGACCTCTCTGAAGCTCAAGGTGGCAGAGATCGAAAGAGATTTGCGGGTGGAAGACCCCACTTTCGAGAGCGATGATTCTCGCGTCACTCTTGAGACGCGCGTCAGTGCTGCCTGGCGTGACTGTCAACAAAAGTATGTCAGGCACATCGGTCGCTGCTACACCAACTGGAATGCCGGCCTCACAAAAGACGGCGAGCGCACCTTTGACTTTGCCTACGATCGCAAAACAACCGTTTGCCGTGCTAGCATGGCCGTCCAGCTGGACGACGCGCTGTCAACTGGCGACTTTGCCGCCATTGACGAGCTCTATGTGCGCGTCATCAACGGCACGCTGCGACACACGGGCCACAGCGGACGCGGAGACGCGCCGTCTGCCAAAGACGGGTGTGCCGTGCGGCGACCGGTCGTGGACAAGGCGGCAACCGAGGCGGCCCGTTCGGCAGATGGACGTGCCAAGCAGGTCAAGAAGGAGGTAATTGTGTGCAAGAGACGCATGCCACGGCGTCTCCGCACCGAGCCGGCTGTGGTGAAAGATGCACACGATCCTCGCATATATCAGTTCGAGACGGCCTCAAACGACAAATGGCTAGGTAGTCATGATCCGTTCACCATCCTGCACGTCCTCAACAACGTCGACGACAAGGCAGTGGTGCCCGCGTGGCTCACCCGTACGCCGCGTGTCGAATGGAAAAGCTCGCCCACGGACAGCGGTGGCTACACATTTAACGTGCTCCTCGCTCAGTCCCGCGGCGACGGTAGCGTCGAGTACGCGCTCAAGTATGCCATGAAGCCGGTGGCTCCGATCAGGACCACCGGCGACATGCTGTTGTCGGCAATGGAACGCCGTGAGGCGAGCGACAACGTGGATATCGGTGTCGTACAGAAAATGTACAACCAGGCGGCGGCATCCATGTGTCAGTCCATCTTTCAGGCAGTGCACAAAAACTGGCAGCTGCCGCTGCTGCAGAAGAATTTGGACGTGAGGAGATTCAGTATGAGCGGCTGCCGCGTGGTGAAACCGGCCAATGCCGCTGACAATCCGGTGTACGTGTATGCCGACTCGGTGGAGCGCTTCAACGCGCGGCTGGGCGTGAACATTCGTCATGGCAATATTCCTCTGGCCGATATTCAGCGCAAAATGTCAGTCTACGAGTTTTGCGACACGTTCACGTGCACTGAGAAAACTATAGATGGTCAGCGCGTGTTCCAGATAAGTCGTCGCCAATCTTCATGGTGTGGTGTGCTGAAAACAGTCATGTTGGCACCACATCATGGCATATCAAAGGCAAATCCGGCCAGAGTCGATTTCTGGAAGTATGCTCGCGACATCGTGCTGTGGTGTCAGCCGTGCCTGACATCGGAGGAGCTGATGCCGCCACTAGATTGTCTCACTGACTGCGCCATAGCCGCTCACTGGAGAGCCATGTACGAGCAGCTGATGGCATCTGACGTACACAAGCCTGTGTGGGTCACTCGGTATTACGAAGACCACAAACGCCGAGCGACGGCAGCCACAGGCGAGGACGTGTCTGACGAATCGGACAGCGACGATGACGACGACGGCGACAACGCTGACGATGCTGCTGATGTTGTCGAGCCGCCTGAGGTAGAGGAAGAGCGTGAGCTGATGGCTCAGCGTGTGCGTGATCGATTCTACCAGACGGCTCTGGACGCCATGCTGGCGTGTCCTGCAGAGGACATTGACGACGCAGTGCAGCGAGCTGACAGAGCGGCGGCGAGCGTCGCAAACCCGGCCGGCTACGACTTCCAGGCGCAGTGGCTCGGCGATCGCATAGTCAATCCAGAACATGTGCGTCGCAACTATGCCCGACTGGCCAGTCTGAGCGCCGGAGACGCTGCGCATTCCGCTCCGGTGACGCCGAGTGGACGTCAGCTGGTGCTGCCGTGCCTGGTCACAGGCTATCTGAAGGAGCAGCGCGAGTGGCGCCGCTCCTGTCGTGAATGGGATGCCTACGATCAGGCGGTGGCTAAATGGCGCCGCAGTATGTCATCGCGCATTGCCGAGCCAGTGGCGCCGACGGTGGCCGACATTAGAGACAAGCGGCCCAAGGCGCTACGTGCATTCCTGCTGGGTGATCCTGGCGCTGGCAAGTCGACCACGCTGCGCTCCACGGTGCACGGGTTGAGCGAGCTGCTGGTCGCCGACCAGGCAGACTGGACTGACGTAGTCAAACTGTCGGCGCCGACGGGCTGCGCATCGTTCCACATGGCACACGGTGCGACCACCATCCACCGTCTCTTTGCCATTCGTGTTGGTCAAGTCGGTGACGACCCGTTGCCGGCTGACAGCCGACAGTTTGTTGCTTTGTGTGAACGGCTCGGTCCTGAGCTGGGTCTCCTCATATTCGACGAGTTTTCAATGATCCAGCGCAGGATGATGCGCTGGGTAGTGAAGCGACTCGAGGAGGCCGGCATCAATTTGGACGACATCGGCGTGGTGCTTGTCGGTGACCCGGCACAGATACTGCCGATCGGCGACAGTCCCGTGTGGAGTCTCCGCCAGCGAATGGACGACGGCAAAGACTGCTGTGAGGCATCACGACTGGGCATGCTTGCCTTCCGTGAGGTGTTTCGTATGCCGGCGCTGGAGACAGTGGACGGCTTCGCGGCGTGGAGCCACGCCGCTACGCGGGAGCCTCACACACTCAATGATGATGAGCGCCGTGCGGTGGCTCGTTTCCGCGCGGCAGCACTGGACGGCGATTACGAGACCGTCTACTTAAATGAAGTGCGGCGCACTGTCGAGAACGACGAGCTAGCCGACCATTTCACAAAGGTGATCATTCCATCGTTCCGCTACGGCAGGGCGACACATGCGAGTCTACAGTGGCTTCGCGACAACACGGCCACCGCCGAGCACATGGCTGCTGATCCACTTTGGGCCGGCGCTGTAACACTGCACGGTAACCACTGGTTCAGTGAGCTGGCCGTGAACCGTGCTACAGTGGAGTCCGACAATGCCCGGGCGCTCGTTCGCTTCGCTAACGAGCGCGACACGCCGGTGATGGCTGTGAACGCACAGCATTTGCCGACAAAGAAAGCAGCTCGACTGCAAAAGGTGTCACCCAGAGAGTTCCGCAGCATACCGGCAGTGTTCTTTGCGTGCAGCGGTCTGCCGCTAATGCTGTTGGAAAACGTGGCACCCAGTGTCGGCCTCTTCAATGGCGCTCACGTTGAGTTTGTCGGACCGCTCTATTTGGAGGATGACTGGCAGGTGACACTGTCCAGATGTGAATACAAAGAAAGAGTGCGGACCAGTGGCGTCACGCTGACCACTCCCCTCGACACGCCCGCCTCGGACCGTGAGCGTATGTATCAGGTTCCCGTGGGCAGTGTCATTTTAAAGGTCAATGGTCATACCGTCGACGGTGATGAGCATCGTCTCGCCGAGCTGGTCGCGGCGTCTACCACCGTCCAGTTGGTATTTCACACGCCGAAACACCCGCCTCATCTACCCGAGTTCATTGTGGTGCGTGTGCCTTCGTATAGCGACAACGGCGGTCCAAATATCCTAGGAATCGAGGACGCCGACGACCTGGTGCCAATACGGATGGTAAAGCGCGGCCGTGACAAAGGAAAGAAAAATCGGGCGGCAGCCGGTGGGGAGGAGAGTCGAACGGAATTTCGCATTGGACCACCGCTGGAGGGCGGCAGCGCATTCACGGGCTTTAAGGGTCAGGGCGCCACGCTGGATCGAGTGGTGGCCAAAGTGAAAGCGTGGGTAGAGACGCCCGGCTTCTGGACGGTGGTGGTGTCTCGTGTCAGACACCCACATCACCTACACATCCCCAGTGACCAGTGGCCAACTGTCGAGGAGATTCAGGTTCAGCGTCTGAATCCAGACGTGCTGGAGGCCGAGATTTTCGAGCGTCAAATGAGAATCAATGCGGCCAAAACATGGCGTCACTTTGTGGCGACCGAGGACAACGGCGAGTGGAGCAGCGCCGATAACGTCATCGGGGACGCTGTTCACCTGGCTTGGAGGCGGCTGCTCACACGGGACGTGGCAGCTGTCGTATGTGAAGAGCTGCACCAAAAGGGTGTGGCTGTCTCAATGGCTGACGTGCAGCGTGTTATCCATAACATGTCTGACACGGATGAGGTCATGATTCTGACTGAACCAATATTTCTTTCTAGTCTGCAGCATTGCTGTCTTCTTCGGAACAGCACACGGCGTGGACGGCGACGCCCCGCTGCCACCAGGCCGCCAAAGCGACCGGCCTCTTCCTCTGCTGGCCGTGGACGACGAGGCAGGAGTCGCATCGAGTAGCTCAGCCGTGCTGATGCTCATCGGTGGGCACCCGGCGTAGGAGGATGGACAAGGCTCTCTAAACCTGGGCACACTGTAAAAGTTGCCAAGGCATCTGCAGTGCCCTTACGGTGCAGCGGGTGAAGGTTAAGGCTACCTTATACGTATTGAGCCTGGAATGTTTGATTTACAAAACAGACTTCCAAGCAAACTACGCATAGGTAGTGTTAATTTTTGAGGGCGGGTGCACAACGGTTGGCCTGTAATGATAATTCATATATCATGTCAGTAAAAGTCGTCCCATTGAAGGCCACCGTTAGCCATGTGACCGGGCTTAGGAACGTAATGCCATTTCCCCTTGCCTGCCCGGCATGGCCTGCGAGTTTCAAGTATTGGCTTGCAGTAGTGCACCTTTGGCGAGGCCCCATGTCCCCGCGGGTGCGCGAGTAGGACCTTCGCTTCTCAGGGTTTTCTACCCGGTGGCGTCGAATGGGGCGGGTACCAGAGTTTCCTGATGGGTTCCACTGGAATTCTCGGTAGGCCAACCTACGAGAAAATCTCCACTGCTGTGCAGTCGAGATCTACACTGCCGTGCAGTACTCTTCTGCCCACCCAACTGGACTGCCTTCTACTCCGAGACTGGTACCTGGGCGGGGCATGCCGGTGTTGCGGAGCTCGGGTACGACGCTACCGCCACCGGGTCAACCGTGTCCCGCTGCGAGCCACTTGTCAGGTCTGGTGGTTAGCCGGCCACCGGACCGCCCTGCAGGAGGCCCAAGCAATTTGCCGGCTGCTTGTTAAAGGATGCATTTTGCACGGCTCATTGCCGCAAATAAGTAAATGTAAACTATTTAATATCTTTAACTTGTCGCCGGCTTTTTGCCAAAATTTTAAATTTGGCTTGGGAAGCCATTGCCTAACATTATTTATAACGTAATATCATTGTTCAATGACTGAAATTGGTCGTTTTAACATTGCTTGTCATCTTGCTTATAAAGTAAGGGCTAGGGCGGGTTGCTACGGTAGGTATAGTAATGCAAAGCAGCTGGACATTATTTAATAGGGAGATGTGCATTAAGAATAGGCAACTATACTGTAAACGCAACATAATTTCAATCCGCACCGGGCCGGTGCTCTTGCTCGGAGAAGGGGAACCTGAACAATGCCGTCAAACACGGTTCCTGCGTAAGCTGCTTGATTTAAGTCAACTCGGTGGTAAGAAACGTTCGAAGGGGTGTCAAGAATCGTAGTACTATTTGAATTGTTCATCCAAATCATTCTTTATGTCAGATCAAAGGTCAGGTCTCCGGAGGCCAGCAATGAACGTATTTTAACTTTTTTTTTGACGATTTCCGACAAGTCGGAGTTAATAGCTCTGGAACAGATTTTGCTACAGCTCCGCGAAAAAAAAACGCATTCGATAGCTCTTTTTCCTGTTTCCCTTGCCACTTCCCCTTGCCACTTCCAACCGGCCCGGCCCGCGTTAAAACTTAAAAGCAATTCCTTATTCCGAGAAATCACGTCTCCTTTAAAATGTCCAACTGTGATGCATTGCAAGTGCTGTCACGCCGCTGGTTATAAGCATATTAATTTATATATTGGGCAGATAATGCCAACAGATCTAAGACAGCTTCAAACGCGATCGAATGCGACTCCTCGTCAATCCTTAGCAGGTATAGCATATATCTTTTTTGTATTGATAACAGCCAGCGGCATGGCAGCACAACCTACCTTCCATCTGGTTCCACGTACCGCAACCTGGGAGTAGCAGTGGTATGGAAATTGCCATCCACTTAGCTACTGCTAAAAGATGGAAATACCTACACACGAAACCAAAAACACCAAATACAAACATTAAAACATGATTCAATTTACTGTACCTACGAGTTGTGAAATGAAACTCTGTCTGTGCAACCGCAGGTTGTTTGTTTGAAAATCTTTCTAATCGTTTGAAATCTTTCTAATTGTTTGAAAATCTTTGAAAATCAATTTCTACACAACAAATAAGCCGATTACGGTACAAACTGTCCAATGGACGAGCGCTGGGGGAGATAAGATCCAGATTAACCATGTGATGTACAACGTGAGGGGGGCGAAGAGGGAAAGTGGGTCCTTCTTGGGCACAAAACTCACAATATCGACTTAGTGCACGTGCCACGTGCAAAACGAAGAGGTGTCAGTTCGGTAGCAAGTGTAATAACTCTGTAGTTACTTTGCCGATTGCACTGATACTTGGCATGGATGTAGGCAACCGCCGGGCAATGCATTTCCATGTGTCACGGTTGGGGTGCCGCTGCACGTGCACACGTGCAGGGTGACGCTTCCAGATCTCGAGAACGGCTGGGCCGATTGTGATCAAAGTTGGCACACCGTTAGGGATCGGCGAGTAGGGTGCCGTGCACAAGTCAGGTGGGACTCATTTTGCACGTGTAACCGCAGGTTGTTTGAAAAGACAAACACTATTCGTTAGAATTGTGTTTTTCTATTGATATTTGCTCCAGATGGTGGGTTCATCTAGAACGGGAAGGGTCGCTAATAGGAATAACCGCAGGTTGTTTGAAAAGACAAACACTATTCGTTAGAATTGTGTTTTTCTATTGAAAAACAACCGGAGCGGTCGTTGTCCGGGGTATGTTTTGCAAGTCTGGCAGCGAATTGGGGCAACTTGGTCGCAGCCTAGACGAAATGTACAATCTTCGTAAAAAGTTCAGTGTATGGGCTCCCGGAGGCGATCTACCTGATGGCAACGGTCGCTACTCGCTTAAAACCTCGTGGCACGTGGCACGTGCGTTTCAATTTTCGCCCATGTTAAGTCAATGGGGTTTTGGACACTTTTTGCGCGATCGCCAATGGCGGGAAAACGAGCCAAGAAGGAGGTGGTTTTCTTCCCAGCATTTTATAGCAAACACGTTTGGGTACACGCACGTGTGCGCCGTATACCCGCCAGAATCTCGCAACACCTCTATGCACAAGGTCAAAGTTGGAATTTTGCTGTGTCCCATGTTAAGTCAATGGACGGCGATGCCGAGACTTTGCAGAGACATTTTCATTCGTTCATTGTACAAAATTTTAGAGATAGAATTTGCCCAAACTCTTATATCTTGTAGAGGAAAGAGCGTAGTACATGCTGGTATGCTTCGTTATGCTGGCAGAAATCGTTTTTTTCTAATAAAGTGTGTTTGAAAATGAAAATTTTTAACATGGAAAGTCAATGGGAGCGTCTTTATTCCTCTATAACTTTTATCTTTAGTAAGATATATAGGTGAAAAGTTAATATAATATACAACTTTTGATGCTCTTTCCACTGATGCACAGAACGTCACTGCACGATGTGCCGTTTTTTAAGAAAAGCTGTACAAAATCAGGGCTCGACTGTAACTTGAACCCAACCACATTAGAGTATACGAATAGGTGACGGGGATACCTCCCATGTACGGACGCGACACTGATTATTGCTAATTATTGGCAGTCGGCCGCCGCGGGGGCGCCTTTGCAAAGCTTATATCCCCACAACCGATTGACCGATTCACTTGCGGTCTTTTATGAGGGATAGCCTTTTCCTTTCTGACACGTAGTGCGCTATTCTCGATGCGTATGGGTGACCCCTAATGCACGTGCCACGTGCAAAACGAAGGGGTGTCAGTTCGGTAGCAAGTCTAATAACTCTGTAGTTATTTTGTCGATTGCGCTGGTACTTGGCATGGATGTAGGCACCCGTCCCGCAATGCATTTCCATGTGTCACGGTTGGGGTGCCGCTGCACGTGCGCACGGGCAGGGTGACGCTTCCAGATCTCGAGAACGGCTGGGCCGATTGTGATCAAAGTTGGCACACCGTTAGGGCTTGGCGAGTAGGGTGCCGTGCACAAGTCAGATGGGACCCAGTTTGCACGTGCGCACGTGCAGGGCGACGCTTCCAGATCTCAAGAACGGCTGGACCGACTGTGCTCAAATTTGGCATACCACTAGAGACTGGTTAGTAGGGTGCCGTGCACAAGTCAGTAACCGCAGGTTGTTTGAAAAGACAAACACTATTCGTTAGAATTGTGTTTTTCTATTGAAAAACAACCGGAGCGGTCCGTCTCCGGGCTATGTTTTGCAAGTCTGGCAGCGAATTGGGGCAACTTGGTAGGGGCCTAGACGAAACGCTCAATCTTCGTAAAAATTTCAGGGTATGGGCTCCCGGGGGCGATCTACCTGATGGCACCGGTCGCTACTCGCTTAAAACCTCGTGGCACGTGGCACGTGCGATTTCATTTTCCCCATGTTAAGTCAACGGGGTTTTGGACACTTTTTGCGCGATCGCGAATGGCGGGAAAACGAGCCAAGGAAGAGGTGGTTTTCTTCCAAGAATTTTATGGCAAACACGTTTGGGTACACGCCAGTGTGCGCCGTATACCCCTCAGAACTTCGTAACGTGTCTTTGCACGAGGTCAAAGTTGAACTTTTTTCGCTCCCCATGTTAAGTCAATGGGCGTTTTTGCAGAGACTTTTTCATTCGCTCATTGTACAAAATTATATGATACGATTTTGTTTAAACTTTCAGGACTTGTTGAGAAAAGACCATAGAACATGTTGTTATGCTTCTTTAAGCTGTGCAAATTCGTTTGTTCTTTTTAGGCTCGTTTAAAAATGAAAAATTTTAACATGGAAAGTGAATGGGAGCGTCTTTGCTGCTTAATAACTTTTTACAGTTGAGATATATTTAAGTGAAAAGTTGATAGGTTATACAACTTTTGATGCTCTTTCCAATGATATATACAACTTTATTGCACGTGGTGCCGTTTTTGAGAAATATAGTAAAAAAGCACGACATTACCGAGATTTGAGCTCAGACCTATATCGTTACGGTGTCAGGCGGACACGAGGACAGGTGGCGCCGCCGCCGCCCGCATAGCGGCGGGAATGTGAACTAACCTGTTTACTCTATGGTATGGTACCATCGGGGGACCGGCCGCCGTCGGCACCATTTCGGGACTTTGCATCGCAATAAAAGGCTTATTTACAATTGAAAATGGACTAGCGAGAGTCGTTATGGAATCAGAATTTGATGCTCTACAAAACTAGGCTATTTTCATTGTGATGGCATCACAGACTACACCGCTAAACCCAATAAAGCAGATTTATGTCGCGTCATCGATGATTACATATAATGTTTCTTTGATATATATGTAGTCGGGTCTTTCAGCTGCGTCCCTCCCCTCCCTCGCCGCGCCGGCGGGTCGGCCATCCGCGGCTTGCCGCCCGCCGGCTGCTGGCCGGTCAGCTGGCCGGTCAGCTGGTCGCCCGCGGCTGTCGGTGCAGTGCGGGATGCCTACTTGCGGGGGGCCGTCGTGGCGGCGGCCCGGGTGGACTGGGCGAGCAGTGAGTTGGGGAGCGCTGCGCTGTCGGTGCTCTAGTTTGTATTGCGTTCGCATGATACGGCTTGAGCCAATACAGAGTGAACTGATTGAGCTGAGCAAGTCTTTATATACATTGAAAAGTAAAGCACTTTTTACTGCATCTACGGTGAGATGCTAGATAAAATTTATGGTCTAATGGTACCCATTACTTAACAATTAAGTGAATCATTTCGTCGCTAAACTCTCGTAAATTCGTATGTCCGCCTCACTATGGAGTTTGGACCGTAACGTATGGCCTTTGCTCAGACAGTATACGAACAGGTGACGGGGATACCTCCCATAGAAGGATGCGACACGATTTTACTGCTAAATAGCGGCCGGCCGCCGTGGGGACGTTTTTGTACGACTTATATCTCGGCAACCACTGGGCTGATACACGTGCGGTTTTTTGTGTGGGGTAGCTTTTTCCCTTCTTTCACATAGTGTGCTACTCTCGATGCATATGGGTGACCCCTAACGCACGTTCCACGTGCAAAGCCAAGAGGTGCCTGTTTTGTAATAAGCGCAATAGCTCGCGGTAATTACTGGGCCGATTGCGCTAAAACTTGGCATGGAGGTAGACACTTTCCAGGCGATGCATTTCCATGTGTCTTGGTAGGGGTGCAACTGCACGTGCGCACGTGCAGGGTGACGCTTCCAGATCTCGAGAACGGCTGGACCGATTGTGTTCAAATTTGGCATAACGCTTGATACCGATCAGTAGGTTGCAGTCATTTAGTATGTATTTCCATGTGCCACGATTGGGGTGCAACTGCACGTGCGCACGTGCAGGGTGACGCTTCCAGATCTCGAGAACGGCCGGGCCGATTGAGTTCAAATTTGGTACACCGCTAGAGACCGATTAGTAGGGTGCCGACTGCCGTGCGCAAGTCAGTTTGGACCCATCTTGCACGTGCGCACGTGCAGGGTGACGCTTCCAGATCTCAAGAACGGCTGGACCGATTGCACTCAAATTCGGCAAACATCTAGAGATCGATCAGTAGGGTGCCGTGCACAAGTCAGTTAGTATGTATTTCCATGTGTCACGGTTGAGATGCAACTGCACGTGCGCACGTGGAGGGGTCGTTTCAAGATCTTGAAAACGGCTGGGCCGATTGAGCTCGAATTTGGTACACCGCTAGAGACCGGCGAATAGGGTCCCATGCACAATGCAATTGGACACAGCTTGCACGTGCGCACGTGCAGGGTGACGCTTCCAGATCTCGAAAATGGCCGAGCCGATTACACTCAAATTTGGCACACCGCTATAGATCAGCGAGTAGGGTGCCGTGCACGTCAGTTTGTAGCACACCGACTCCGGTCTACACGTGCAAGGCTCATCCTCTCGTTTGGCGGCGGGCGTTTTTGCTGCGTTTACAAAGGTGCTTGCTCAAACAACCTGCGGTCCCGCGATGCGGAGCCCAGCATCGCAGATGCTGGTAACCGCAGGTTGTTTGAAAAGACAAACACTATTCGTTAGAATTGTGTTTTTCTATTGAAAAACAACCGGAGCGGTCCGTCTCCGGGCTATGTTTAGCAAGTCTGGCCGCGAATCAGTACAACTTGATTGGGGCCTAGACGAATCGATCAATCTTCGTAAAAAGTTCAGTGTATGGGCTCCCGCAGGCGATCTACCTGATGGCACCGGTCGCTACTCGCTTAAAACCTCGTGGCACGTGGCACGTGCGATTCCATTTTTCCCATGTTAAGTCAACGGGGTTTTGGACACTTTTTGCGCGATCGCGAATGGCGGGAAAACGAGCCAAGGAAGAGGTGGTTTTCTTCCCAGCATTTTATGGGAAACACTTTCCGGTACACGCCAGCGTGCGCGGTATACACGTCAGAATTTCGTAACGTGCCTTTGCACGAGGTCAAAGTTGAACTTTTTTCGCTCCCCATGTTAAGTCAATGGACGTTTTTGCAGAGACATTTTCATTCGTTCATTGCACAAAATTATATGATACGATTTTGTTTAAACTTTCAGGACTTGTTGAGAAAAGACCATAGAACATGTTGTTATGCTTCTTGAAGCTGTGCAAATTCGTTTCTTCTTTTTAACCTCGTTTACAAATGAAAAATTTTAACATGGAAAGTCAATGGGAGCGTCTTTGCTGCTTAATAACTTTTTACGTTAAAGATATATTTAAGTGAAAAGTTTATAGGTTATACAACTTTTGATGCTCTTTCCAATGTTATATAGAACGTTATTGCACGTTGTGCCGTTTTTGAGAAATTTAGTAAAAAAGCACGACATTACCGAGATTTGAGCTCAGACCTATATATGGTCTTGGCTCAGGCAGTATACGAACAGGTGACGGGGATACCTCCCATTGAAGGATGCGAGTTAATGCTGAATATTAGCGGCCGGCCTCCGTGGGGACGTTTTTGTACGACTTATATCTCCGCAAGCAGGGGACCGATACACTTGCGGTTTTTTTGTGTGGGGTAGCGTATACCCTTTCATAGAAGTATTTACTATAGATGATGCATGCCGGTGACCCCTACTGCACGTGACACGTGTAAAACGGAGAGGTGTCAGTTTTGTAATAAGTGCAATAACTCGGTAATTACTGGGCCGATTGCGCTGAAACTTGGCATGGAGGTAGTCACCTACTAGGCGATCCATTTTCATGTGCCACGGTAGGGGTGCCGCTGCACGTGCGCACGTGCAGGGTGACGCTTCCAGATCTCGTGACCGGCCGGGCCGATTTAGTTCAAATTTGGTACACCGCTAGAGACCGAAAACAGCACAAGCCAGGAATACTGAAATGGTGCAATCAGTGAGGAGACAAGTCCTGCTTACACCACCGGCGATCACGTGGCACACGTGCAAATTTGGGCACCTCCGTTGCGGATATATTTTATAGTGAAATATTCAAATGTACATAACTTTGTCAGTTTAAGTCCGATTGGACTAGAATTTGGTGGGTTGATGAATTGTTAAGCGACATGAACGAATGCGGCACGTTTGTTGCAGTGCGCCACGTTTGTCTCAAAGCGCCATTTTTGCCACAAAGTGCAGAATGTGCGTTATTTTGTCGAAAGTTGGACGATTAGGATGCGCTGTAATTAAGCGATGGCTGCTTAAACGGTAGATATGAATGCACCACATTTGCCGCAGGGCGCCATATTTGTCTTAATGCGTCAGTGTTTGCGTTTTGCCTACGGCGGGCGTTTTTGCGGCGGTGTTTGCGTTTGGCGGCGGGCGGCCGTTTTTGCGTTTTTTGCGGTGTTTTTGTTTGGCGGCGGGCGGCCGTTTTTTGCGGCGTTTTGCGGTTGGCGGCGGGCGGGTGTGCGTTCCGGGCGTTTTTTGCGGCGGTGTTTGCGTTTTTTGCGTTTTTTGTGTTTGGCGGCGGGCGGGCGGGCGATGCGGGTGTTTTACGGTGTTTGCGTTTGGCGGCGGGCGGCCGTTTTAGCGGCGGTTTGCGGCGGGCGGCCGTTTTTTTGCGGCGTTTTGTAGTTTGCGGCGGGCGGCCGTTTTTTGCGGGGTTTTGCGGTCGCCGCCGGCCGGGCGTTATTGGCGGTGTTGCGGTTTTAGGCGGGCGGCCGCGTTTCGCGGCGTTTTGCCTTTGGCGGCGGGCGATGCGGGCGATTTTTTGTGGCGGTGGTATTTGCGTTTTTTGCGGTGTTTGCGTTTTGCGGCGGACGGGCGTTTTTGCGGCTTTTTTTGCGTTTTTTTTTCTGCGGTTTTGTGCCTGCGGGCGATTGTTTTTTTTTTGCGGCTTTTGCGTTGCGTTTTGAGCGTGCGTTTTGCGAGTTTTGCGGTTTTGCGTTTTGCGGCGGGCGGTACAGAGGTGCTTGCTCAAACAACCTGCGGTCCCGCGATGCGGAGCCCGGCATCGCAGATGCTGGTCTAACCGCAGGTTGTTTGAAAAGACAAACACTATTCGTTAGAATTGTGTTTTTCTATTGAAAAACAACCGGAGCGGTCGTTCTCCGGGCTATGTTTTGCAAGTCTGGCAGCGAATCGAGACATCTTGATTCCAGCCTAGACGAATCGCTCAATCTTCGTAAAAAGTTCAGGGTATGGGCTCCCGGGGGCGATCTACCTGATGGCACCGGTCGCTACTCGCTTAAAACCTCGTGGCACGTGGCACGTGCGATTCCATTTTCCCCATGTTAAGTCAACGGGGTTTTGGACACTTTTTGCGCGATCGCCAATGGCGGGAAAACGAGCCAAGGAAGAGGTGGTTTTCTTCCCAGCATTTTATGGCAAACACGTTTGGGTACACGCTAGTGTGCGTCGTATACCCCTCAAAACTTCGTAACGTGTCTTTGCACGAGGTCAAAGTTGAACTTTTTTCGCTCCCCATGTTAAGTCAATGGGCGTTTTTGCAGAGACTTATTCATTCGCTCATTGTACAAAATTATATGATACGATTTTGTTTAAACTTTCAGGACTTGTTGAGAAAAGACCATAGAACATGTTGTTATGCTTCGTTAAGCTGTCAGAATTCGTTTGTTCTTTTTGAGCTCGTTTAAAGAAGATTTTTTTTTAACATGCAAAGTCAATGGGAGCGTCTTTGCTGCTTTATAACTTTTTACGTTAAAGATATGTTTAAGTCAAAAGTTGATATTTTATACAACTTTTGATGCTCTTTCCAATGATATATACAACTTTATCCAGAATTGGAGGATCAAAAACATGCGATAGCATGCTTTTGCATCCGGAAATTCCCATTGGTGGGTCGCTGAAAAAAAAGTTCGGCTGAACCTGTTTGTCAGTGAGTGAGTATGTGAGTGAGTTTGTCCAAGCTTTTTTGGACCTGGAGTCAAAATGGGTGGACCGATCGGGACGAAAGTGGGACCGTTTGATTCGTCTCCGGCGAGGTAAACTTTTGGTGCTGGCCTCGGTTCGCTCGGTGCTTCGTGGCACATGCTATTCCGCTTCAAAGTTTCGGTGACACGAAATTTTTTGTCAAGGCTACAGGTCAACCCGAGGTCACGGGCAAAGCCATACTGGCGGGACACATCGGTAACACCTTGAACCAGTTTCCAGGGGGTCACCGTCTGCGAGGGGTGCAGGCTGCACGTGCTGGGGTCGGAAAACCGTTTTGACGTGAGGTCCTCTGGCTCAAAGAAATTTTAAGCTATCAACCTCAAAATCGGTTCAATGGTAGTCCCAGGCAAGGCCTCCAAAATAATGCACATTTGGTTGAGCTAAACTCTGTGGTGCATGAGCTATGCACGTGCAAGCCGATTGCACCCCTTCGTACGTTGCCACGCCTGCAGGGTAAACGGCAGCTCTAACTGGTTCAAAACTTGCAGGTCATAAGAAGAATACATTTGATCACGACATTCCGGCGAGATAATATCCGAGGGGTGCAAGCTGCGCGTGCGGGGGGCGGATAACGGTTTTGACGAGGGATCCTCTGATCCCGGGAAACGTCGATCTAGCGACACAAAAGTCGGTTTTTAATGAAGTCATTGGGCTATGGATCCTCCAATTCTGGCCCAAGGCAACGCACGAGCGCTGCCGGCATCTAGTTGCACGTGGTGCCGTTTTTGAGAAATATAGTAAAAAAGCACGACATTACCGAGATTTGAGCTCAGACCTATATCGTTACGGTGTCAGGCGGACACGAGGACAGGTGGCGCCGCCGCCGCCCGCATAGCGGCGGGAATGTGAACTAACCTGTTTACCGTCTATGATATGGTACCATCGGGGGACCGGCCGCCGTCGGCACGATTTCGGGACTTTGCATCGCAATAAAAGGCTTATTTACAATTGAAAATGGACTAGCGAGAGTCGTTATGGAATCAGAATTTGATGCTCTACAAAACTAGGCTATTTTCATTGTGATGGCATCACAGACTACACCGCTAACCCCAATAAAGCAGATTTATGTCGCGTCATCGATGATTACATATAATGTTTCTTTGATATATATGTAGTCGGGTCTTTCAGCTGCGTCCCTCCCCTCCCTCGCCGCGCCGGCGGGTCGGCCATCCGCGGCTTGCCGCCCGCCGGCTGCTGGCCGGTCAGCTGGCCGGTCAGCTGGTCGCCCGCGGCTGTCGGTGCAGTGCGGGATGCCTACTTGCGGGGGGCCGTCGTGGCGGCGGCCCGGGTGGACTGGGCGAGCAGTGAGTTGGGGAGCGCTGCGCTGTCGGGTCGGTGCTCTAGTTTGTATTGCGTTCGCATGATACGGCTTGAGCCAATACAGAGTGAACTGATTGAGCTGAGCAAGTCTTTATATGCATTGAAAAGTAAAGCACTTTTTACTGCATCTACGGTGAGATGCTAGATAAAATTTATGGTCGGTCTACCTAATGGTACCCATTACTTAACAATTAAGTGAATCTATTTGCGTTTTTGCGGTGTTTGCGTTTTGCGGCGGACCGGCGTTTTTGCGGCTTTTTTGCGTTTTTTTTTGCGGTTTTGAGCCTGCGGGCGATTGTTTTTTTTTGCGGCTTTTGCGTTGCGTTTTGAGCGTGCGTTTTGCGAGTTTTGCGGTTTTGCGTTTTGCGGCGGGCGGTACAGAGGTGCTTGCTCAAACAACCTGCGGTCCCGCGATGCGGAGCCCGGCATCGCAGATGCCGCGTACCAGAACGTAGATCACCTGGCCCACTAGAAATCCTGAAAAAATCAGAATTTTTGGAGCAGCCGTTTTCAAGAGCATCAAGTTGTACTGATCTCAGGCAGCTTTTGCCAAATTGTCAGGGAACTCAGATTTGTTTTTCAATAGAAAAACACAATTCTAAAGAATAGTGTTTTAACTATTAACAACAAACCTTCGGTTACGGTTACCTATCCAGTGCTCGTTCTGAATTTTACGCCACCACTTCCCTTGACTGTGATTTATTGCTCCTCAATCTGCTTCTTTAGGCCGTCTATGGTCTTTTGATATTCACCATGCTTCTCTTCGTTTCATCCTACCTTCTCTTTCGTCCTTTGACTGTTTTCGTGCCCTATTCCTTTCATTTTATATTTTTCCCGTCCATTCACTCGTTTTTTACCGTTTCAGCTTGAAGACGAGTACAGTATAGTTCTCACTCTGACCGACGGTAGGCTCGGCGAGGCTGTGGTCACCCAGTCTCTACTGATTCTGGTAGAAGACGTTAACGACAACATGCCTGTGTTCCTGCCACATGAACCCACCATAACTGTACGAGAAGACTCTCAGCCGAGGGTGTTGGCCGTTCTACAGGCTACCGATCGAGATGAGGGACCGTTCGGTCAGGTAAGTTACATAAAAACTCGTTCGTGATTGTTGTTGCAGTGATCATCTGAGGCCAGCCCAAATCAGCCATTTTTCTTGAATGCAAATAGTTTCGTCGGTAAATCCTAATCGAATAATCGATTAATGGAATTGGACATTGGACATCCTAATCGAAGTGTCGAGTGTCGATGCGTGAGAGAAGTTTTTTATTTTCAATTTTTTTATGATCGGTTCTAACCGTTCTCTCGTCATTTACGAAGTTCCATTATCCATATCTTACACCAACGCCATCTATCGCCGCCCTCCACAGGTTGTATATCGCCTGGAGGCCGACTCCTCAGCCGCCCGAGATCTTTTCTCCGTAACAACTCGGGATGGACGAGCCGTTCTGAAACTGGAGGGAAAGGTGGACTATGAGAGACAGCCGTTTTATCAGCTGCAGGTGCTGGCCGTAGACAGAGCTGCGACGAACGCGCATACAGGTCAGTTGCGGGTGTTCAATATTTTTAGGGCGGAAGATTTTTCTAGAAATCAGTTGTAAGGATATTAGTTATTTGAACTGGTTAATTATCTTGCATCATCTGCGAATTATATTGTATTGTAGGGGTGTCTCATGTCTTGTTGATAACAACCTTCATATTCACCAAGAAACGGCATATTTTGCACCGTTGTTGACAATGACATGAGTTACTTCATGAAACTGCGTCTTATTTATGCGTAAAATTATTTAGCCGGATATTTACACACATAAAAAATCACCGCACTTCTCAAACATAAAACTTTGAGAGAGTTCCATTCAATAGTAGATTGTTCACTAGTTTCTTCACTTACCTGCCTGTCTCATCTCTCGTCACAGCGACGGCGGCTCTGGTGGTGCGCGTGGAGGATGTGGCTGACAGTCCTCCCGAGTTTGTGGTCGTACCGCCCGTGACACGGATATCAGAGGACCTCGCCGTCGGGACACAGATCATGAAAGGTGACGCGATGGCGCGATGGAAAGGTGGAGTGTTCGGACAGCTAAGGTAGCGAAAAGGATTGATGTTGAGAGGCTGTGGCATTAGGAATAGATCGATTCAAATCCATTTGCCGGTTTGGGATACTTGTTGAAAGAGATGTTTTACCAGAAAAGGAGGTCACTGTTTCTGATAAGAATATTTCTATTTGTGGACCGGTAGCACTGGGCTTAGCAATAGGTGCCAAGTTATGTCAATTTTACTTCAGCTTAACTTCTTACTTTATAATCAACAACGCCATTTACGAAAATGTAGGCCTGCTTGTTCTAATTACTTATATTTTCACAATTTCTTTATTCAATCAGCAATGGCATTCGTGTCGCTAATCCAAAGTAAAACAAAAAGTTAAAAGTCCAAAACAAAACAAGGTTAGACGACTCTAACTTTCCGATGACATCCGATGTCCGAACCCTGTGTTCCAGTGCTGGCTATTGACGGCGACCGAGCCGTAAATGCGCCCATCGAGTACGCCATGTTCGGAGGTGGCGCCATCTTTTCCATCGACGCCGACAGTGGTGCCATCTATGTGGCTGGACCGCTTGACAGGGAGAGGAAGATTGAAACGAACGGCGCCTATATTCTAACGATAGGGGTAAGTCGGAACTGGGAAGGCTTCCTATCGAATAGGAAAAACTGCTTCGCTCTAGTTAAAACTCATTCGAAGGAAACTTGGAATACCTTCTTGCTTGTTATTCCATCTTGCACTAAGCGCTACCAACTCAGGCTTGTTGCTTTAGCAAAAGATTTCACAAACATAGCGTTGAACAGCAAAACCTCAAAGCACGTGATTCCTCGTCTCTCCCTGCAGGCTCGAGAAGCCGGCTCAAAGACCGATCACGTGACCACCGAGGCAACGGTAATTCTCACAGACGTTAACGACGAAACGCCTACGTTTAGCAGCGCCACCTATACTGCCGAAGTGAGCGAGGCTGCGCAGCGCCACCTACCGCTGACCTTTGTCGGGTCAGCGGCGCCGCAGGTGTATGACTATGACCAGGTGAGAGTTAGAGGATGGGAGAGAGAGAGAGGGGTGGGAGAGAAGGAGAGAGAGAGAGAGAGAGAGAGAGAGAGAGAGAGAGAGAGAGAGAGAGAGAGAGAGACGGGAGAGATACAAACTGAGAGGAAAAATACGGGAGGAATGGAGAGGATAGACAGGGTTTTAGGCTAGAAGGGGAGAGAAAAGAGAGGTGGGAAGAAAGATGGATGATTCCAAATAAGATAACGTAGGGAAAAAAAGGAATGAGAAAGGTAAGCGTGGAAGCAATTCTCAGCCAACATCACAAACCCACTTAACCATCTATCATTCACTCTGAACTAATACCCCCTTCGTCAGGGCACAAATGGCACGTTCCGTCTGTACCTCGAGGGTGACGGAGGTGCCTTTGAAGTTACACCTCCGGAAGGTGTAAACGAAGCGACACTGACACTTAGGGTCCGGGACCCGGCCGGTATCGACTTCGAGACGGCCAGAGGTGAGTGTAAGGGGTTGATTTGAGGTGAGGGTTAGAGATGGGACGGAGAAGGATTATTGTTTGTCGTATTGCTAATAGTTTCTTGATGTTCTTAGGTTTTATTCTAAAATAATCAAGACATTACAAATGACTCCTTCATTTATTTATAATTTATTCAGAAACAAATTATATTTAGAAATAAGAATAGAAGCTCAAATGATTTTTGGTATGCGTATTGGATAACAAACTTGCGCAAATGCCTGGACCGTGGATACCACGTGGGACCTGTCGATGATAATTTTGGTCACCTCTGCCATTTTACAGAGTTGAATTTCACCATTGTGGCGGAGGAGATCACCGACATTAACCCCAAGTCCTCCCGAGCGACGGTAACAGTCTATGTCAGAGATGCCAACGACAATGTTCCCGAGTTTGCCGAAAAACGATACGTGGTAAGTGACAGGGTAGCTGAATGATCAAAGCACAAAATATTGAGCATTGCTACATCTTGCACGACACTTTCTTTTCTGATAGTTCGTTACCAAGCACGTTGTTTCGTATGGCTCGCCTTACATCACTGAAAAATTCGAAATCAAATCCGAGCTGTAAGTTTTTTCATCTCAGATTGCAGGAAGGGTTAATCTGCAGGGATCTATAGAATAGAGGATTATAAAATATTTGTGTTCGTCTCTCCCAATCAGCATGCCCTCACCAAAAATAACACGACTCTTTTTTATTCCACTTTATATGCCAAAGAATTAAAAAAGCACCGTGTTCCAGGTCTCTGTACCAGAAAATGTTCGTCGGGGCACCATGATTGCCTGGATGCAGGCACTGGACGCCGACTCTGGACCGTTTGGAACGGGGGGAGTTCGGTATACCGACCTCTCCGGGGATATAGCCGAGTTGTAAGTATGCTGCGCCAGAATGTTCTATCAAATGTAATAGAAGCGGTGCATCGATATTTGTTTTTCGCTTGTAAACGAAAACTTGTGAAAGGCGCCGTATAATTTTAGCATCACTCGATTTTGAAGGAAGTCTTATCATGCCCACCTTTTTGCAAAAAAAATGTGTGTGTGGCGATGTTAGTCGCGAATTGCCGTATGGCCTCCTTTGATCATGTTCAGTGATCACATCTCAATAAAGGCGCACTCCGACTAAATGAAATAGCCAAATTGATTTGAATAAAAAGGCGATCGCTATTTGAACTCATGAACCTTCTCAAAAGTCACTATGTTCAGCCTTTCATCAACCTTCTCACTTTCAGTCTACGTTTGGACACGGAGACGGGTCAGATCACTGTCCTAACCGACGACCACGGTCTGGATCGGGAGACAACGGCGAGACATCAGCTGACTGTGGAGGCAAGGGATGACAACGGGCGAGGAAACAGGTGAGGCAACGGCAAGACATCAGTCGTCAGTATGGGCAAGGTGAGGAAATGGCACGATATTAGCTAACTGTGGAGATAGGTGAGACGACGGCGATATGTTTTTAGCTGAGGCAAGGGATGATAACAGACGGAACAACAGGTGGATATCTTGTCAAAAGACATAGGAGTAGTCAGAAGTGAGATCACAGTTGAGAAAACAACGCATCAAATAAACAGACAAATGAAACAGGCAGTCATAGTTACCCCCACGGTGGCTATAAATAGTTACCCCATCATCATAAATGAGCGGAGTAGGAATAACTTCTGGCTTAACTAGCAAAGAAATCATAAACTTGTTTTATGAATTATCGTCTGTGTTCTTTTATCCTGCCAATCATAACCCTCACACCCTTTTCCCCACAGGAACCGCGTTCCCCTGGAGTTGATTGTTACTGACGTTAATGACCAGACGCCGCGGTGTCTGCGGCCTCTGCTGAGGCTAACTGTGGCCGAAAATACGGCTCAGCTGACTCAGCCGGCCCGGATAGAGGCTACCGATGACGATCAGCCCGGTGGGTGTGGGGGCGGGGGAGAGGGAGAGGGAGAGGGAGAGGGAGAGGGAGAGGGAGAGAGAGAGAGAGAGAGAGAGAGGGAGAGAGAGAGAGAGAGAGAGAGAGAGAGAGAGAGAGAGAGAGAGAGGAGAGAGAGAGAGAGAGAGAGAGAGAGAGAGAGAGAGAGAGAGAGAGAGAGAGAGAAGGGAAATGAGTGATGGATGGAGAGAGATGTGGGGTTACGGAAAAGGCAAGGAGGGGACACCGGAGTAGAGATGCTAAAGAAGACAAGCAATACGCGGCATCTGCGATGCCGGGCTCCGCATCGCGGGACCGCAGGTTGTTTGAGCAAGCACCTCTGTACCGCCCGCCGCAAAACGCAAAACCGCAAAACTCGCAAAACGCACGCTCAAAACGCAACGCAAAAGCCGCAAAAAAAAACAATCGCCCGCAGGCTCAAAACCGCAGAAAAAACGCAAAAAAGCCGCAAAAACGCCCGTCCGCCGCAAAACGCAAACACCGCAAAAAAACGCAAATAGATTCACTTAATTGTTAACCCGCGCCCCGTAGGGGGGGGGCCGAAACGGCCCCCCCCTGTCCTTTTCGGTCGATATCTCCTAAACGGCTGGAGATATCGCCACCAAACTTTCAGGACCCCTCCGGGCATCAATTTTACACATTGTGACCAAAAATTTTTCCAGAGGCTATGATAGGTTGGCCACAAATGACGTCAGAGTGACGTCATGTTCTGTCATTTTCGACCGAAAAAAGACCTTCGCGAGAAGACCTGTCAGGACTACAGCTTTGAAGATACAGAAAAATGATCAAGACATAAAAGGTGTAGAATTGACAGGGCTACAAAACTGCTATCTCGAATTTTTAAAATTTTTGAGTTTTGACCCCCAAAAATCAAAAAAGCATTTTTTTGGATATATTCGCCAAAAAATCCAAAAAGTTTTTTGAGTTTCGAAAAAACCGGAATATATGTGATAGTGCCTACCGTCTTCTATCTACATACCAAATTTCAGATCGATACCTCGTTTTTTGGCCAAGTTATAGCGAAAAAACTGTTCAAAAATGATGACGTCAAATTTTCAAACTCAATTTTTGGCAATTCTAGAACTCGTAGAGCAAAACAAAGACCACCATTAGACTCCCCGTGACGAGCTGCATCGAATCGATACCCATTTTATGCAAAAATATCAACTTTGAAATTTGACCTAATTTGACCTGACCTTGACCTGACCTTCACAAAAACGTGACCTAGGCTGGCCCCAAAGGCTGCCTAACCCACATAATCGCATTTGTCATGTAAAATGGACCATAAAACATGTATCACACGACACATTCATATTGTGACCCCCGGTGACCTGACCTCGCTGTGACCTGACCTGGTATCAGTGACCTCAGATAGCAAAGTATGTGTTTGACGAACAATGTACCATCGATGGTTTTCAATAAATTACCAATTTACTCGCTTTCACAGCACATTTCTTGAATTGCCTGTGAACGGTGAAAATCTGACCTTTGACCTGACCTGTGACGTCATCGGTTTGACCTAGGTCAATGAAATTTGGTCACAAGGTAGTTCCCGGGTGGGGCTATCGAACGCCGTTTGAATTTTGAAAATCGGCCGGTAACTTTCCGAGATCTTAGGGGGGGGCCGATACGGCCCCCCCCTACGGGTGGTAGGGTCCGCCGGTAGCCCTACGGGGCGCGGGTTAAGTAATGGGTACCATTAGGTAGACCGACCATAAATTTTATCTAGCATCTCACCGTAGATGCAGTAAAAAGTGCTTTACTTTTCAATGCATATAAAGACTTGCTCAGCTCAATCAGTTCACTCTGTATTGGCTCAAGCCGTATCATGCGAACGCAATACAAACTAGAGCACCGACCCGACAGCGCAGCGCTCCCCAACTCACTGCTCGCCCAGTCCACCCGGGCCGCCGCCACGACGGCCCCCCGCAAGTAGGCATCCCGCACTGCACCGACAGCCGCGGGCGACCAGCTGACCGGCCAGCTGACCGGCCAGCAGCCGGCGGGCGGCAAGCCGCGGATGGCCGACCCGCCGGCGCGGCGAGGGAGGGGAGGGACGCAGCTGAAAGACCCGACTACGTATATATCAAAGAAACATTATATGTAATCATCGATGACGCGACATAAATCTGCTTTATTGGGGTTAGCGGTGTAGTCTGTGATGCCATCACAATGAATATAGCCTAGTTTTGTAGAGCATCAAATTCTGCTTCCATAACGACTCTCGCTAGTCCATTTTCAATTGTAAATAAGCCTTTTATTGCGATGCAAAGTCCCGAAATCGTGCCGACGGCGGCCGGTCCCCCGATGGTACCATATCATAGACGGTAAACAGGTTAGTTCACATTCCCGCCGCTATGCGGGCGGCGGCGGCGCCACCTGTCCTCGTGTCCGCCTGACACCGTAACGATATAGGTCTGAGCTCAAATCTCGGTAATGTCGTGCTTTTTTACTAAATTTCTCAAAAACGGCACAACGTGCAATAACGCTCTGTATATCATTGGAAAGAGCAACAAAAGTTGTATAACATATAAACTTTTCACTTGAATATGTCTTCAAGGTACAAAGTTATTAAGCACCAAAGACGCTCCCATTGACTTTCCATGTTAAAATTTTTCATTTTTAAAGAAGCCTAAAGACAACAAACGAATTTGCACAGCTTAAAGAAGCATAACAACATGTTCTATGGTCTTTTCTCAACAAGTCCTGAAAGTTTAAACAAAATCGTATCATATAATTTTGTACAATGTGCGAATGAAAATGCCTCTGCAAAAACGCCCATTGACTTAACATGGGGAGCGAAAAAAGTTCAACTTCAAACTCGTGCAACTCAAGTTAACGGATTCTGACGGGTATACGGCGCACACTGGCGTGTACCAGAACGTGTTTGCCAAAAAATGCTGGGAAGAAAACCACCTCCTTCTTGGCTCGTTTTCCCGCCATTGGCGATCGCGCAAAAAGTGTCCAAAACCCCGTTGACTTAACATGGGGAACATGCAATTGCACGTGGCACGCGCAATGATTTTTGTTGCGAGTAGCGACCGGTACCATCAGGTAGATCACCTGCAAAAGTCTATAGCCTGAAATTTTTACGATCCTAAACGCAAAACTCTAGGCCCCAATCAAGATGTCTCGATTCGCGGCCAGACTTGCAAAACATAGCCCGGAGACGGACCGCTCCGGTTGTTTTTCAATAGAAAAACACAATTCTAACGAATAGTGTTTGTCTTTTCAAACAACCTGCGGTTACCGGCATCTGCGATGCCGGGCTCCGCATCGCGGGACCGCAGGTTGTTTGAGCAAGCACCTTTGTAAACGCAGCAAAAACGCCCGCCACCAAACGAGAGGATGAGCCTTGCACGTGCAGACCGGAGTCGGTGTGCTACGGACTGACGTGCACGGCACCCTATTCGTCGGTCTATAGCGGTGTGCCAAATTTGAGTGCAATCGACCCGGCCGTTTTCGAGATCTGGAAGCGACACCCTGCACGTGCGCACGTGCAGCCTAGGCCCCAATTGACTTGTGCACGGCACTCTCTTTGCCGGTTTCTAGCGGTGTACCAAATTGGAGCTCAATCGGCCCCGTCAATTTCAAGATCTGGAAGCGACCCCTACACGTGCGCTCGTGGAGCTGCACCCCAACCGTGGCACATGAAAATACATACTAACTGACTTGTGCACGGCACCCTACTAACCAGTCTCTAGCGGTATACCAAATTTGAGCACAGTCGGCCCAGCCGTTCTTGAGATCTGGAAGCGTCAGCCTGCACGTGCGCACGTGCATAACGGGTCCCATCTGACTTGTGCACGGCACCCTACTTACCAGCCTCTAGAGGTGTGCCAACTTTGATCACAATCGGCCCAGCCGTTCTCGAGATCTGGAAGCGTCACCCTGCCCGTGTGCACGTGCAGCGGCACCCCAACCGTGACACATGGAAATGCATTGCGCGGCAGGTGCCTACAACCATGCCAAGTATCAGCGCAATCGGCAAACTAACTACAGAGTTATTAGACTTGTTACCGAACTGACACCTCTTCGTTTTGCACGTGGCACGTGCATTAGGGGTCACCCATACGCATCGAGAACAGCACACTACGTGTAAGAAAGGAAGAATCTATCCCACACAAAAGACCGCGAGTGAATCGGTCCAGTGGTTGCAGAGATATAAGGTTTGTAAAGGCACCCCACAGGCGGCCTACTGCTAATATTTAGCAATAATCAGTGTCGCATCCGCACACGGGAGGTATCGCCGTCACCTGTTCGTATAGTTTGATGTGGTTGGGTTCAAGTCACAGGCGAGCCCTGCTTTTTTACAACTTTTCTTGAAAACGGCACATCGTGCAGTGACGTTCTATACATTGTTGGAAAGAGCATCGAAAGTTGTATATTTTATTAACTTTTCACCTATATATCTTACTAAAGCTAAAAGTTATAGAGGAATAAAGACGCTCCCATTGACTTTCCATGTTAAAAAATTTAAATTTCAAATTAACTTTAAAAGAAAAAATGAGTTTTGCCACCTTAACGAAGCATAACGGCATGTACTATGCTCTTTCCTGTACAAGATATATGAGTTTGGGCGAAATCTATCTCTAAAATTTTGTACAAAGATCGAATGAAAATGTCTCTGCAAAGTCTCGGCATCGCCGTCCATTGACTTAACATGGGACACAGCAAAATTCCAACTTTGATCTCGTGCAAAGACACGTTCCGAGATTCTGAGGGGTATACAGCGCACACTGGCGTGTACCCAAACGTGTTTGCCATAAAATGCTGGGAAGAAAACCACCTCTTCCTTGGCTCGTTTTCCCGCTATTGGCGATCGCGCAAAAAGTGTCCAAAACCCCATTGACTTAACACGGGGAAAATGGAATCGCACGTGCCACGTGCCACGAGGTTTTAAGCGAGTAGCGACCGTTGCCATCAGGTAGATCGCCTCCGGGAGCCCATACACTGAACTTTTTACGACGATTGTACATTTCGTCTAGGCCCCTACCAAGTTGCCCCAATTCGCTGCCAGACTTGCAAAACATAGCCCGGAGAACGACCGCTCCGGTTGTTTTTCAATAGAAAAACACAATTCTAACGAATAGTGTTTGTCTTTTCAAACAACCTGCGGCACCTTTGTAAACGCAGCAAAAACGCCCGCCGCCAAACGAGAGGATGAGCCTTGCACGTGCAGACCGGAGTCGGTGTGCTACGGACTGACGTGCACGGCACCCTATTCGCCGGTCTATAGCGGTGTGACAAATTTGAATGCAATCGAACCGGCCGTTTTCGAGATCTGGAAGCGACACCCTGCACGTGCGCACGTGCAGCCTGGGCCCCAATTGACTTGTGCACGGCACTCTATTGGCCGGTTTCTAGCGATGTACCAAATTTAAACTGAATCCGCCCAGCCGTTTTTGAGATCTGGAAGCGACACCCTGCACGTGCGCACCTGCAGCTGCACCCCAACCGTGGCACATGGAAATACATACTAACTGACTTGTGCACGGCACCCTACTAACCAGTCTCTAGCGGTATGCCAAATTTGAGCACAGTCGGCCCGGCCGTTCTCGAGATCTTGAAACGTCAGCCTGCACGTGCGCACGTGCCAAATGGGTCCCATCTGAGTTGTGCACGGCACCCTACTCGCCGATCCCTAACGGTGTGCCAACTTTGATCACAATCGGCCCAGCCGTTCTCGAGATCTGGAAGCGTCACCCGCCCGTGCGCACGTGCAGCGGCACCCCGACCGTGACACATGGAAATGCATTGCGTGGCAAGTGCCTACAACCATGCCAAGTATCAGCGCAATCGGCAAACTAACTACAGAGTTATTAGACTTGTTACCGAACTGACACCTCTTCGTTTTGCACGTGGCACGTGCATTAGGGGTCACCCATACGCATCGAGAACAGCACACTACGTGTAAGAAAGGAAGAAGCTATCCCACACAAAAGACCGCGGGTGAATCGGTCCAGTGGTTGCAGAGATATAAGGTTTGTAAAGGCACCCCACAGGCGGCCTACTGCTAATATTTAGCAATAATCAGTGTCGCATCCGCACACGGGAGGTATCGCCGTCACCTGTTCGTATACTCTAATGTGGTTGGGTTCAAGTCACAGTCGAGCCCTGCTTTTTTACAGCTTTTCTTAAAAACGGCACATCGTGCAGTGACGTTCTATACATCAGTGGAAAGAGCATCAAAAGTTGTATATTATATTAACTTTTCACCTATATATATTACTAACGATAAAAGTTATAGAGAAATAAAGACGCTCCCATTGACTTTCCATGTTAAAAAAATTTAAATTTCAAATTAACTTTAAAAGAAAAAATGAGTTTTGCCACCTTAACGAAGCATAACGGCATGTACTATGCTCTTTCCTGTACAAGATATATGAGTTTGGGCGAAATCTATCTCTAAAATTTTGTACAAAGATCGAATGAAAATGTCTCTGCAAAGTCTCGGCATCGCCGTCCATTGACTTAACATGGGACACAGCAAAATTCCAACTTTGATCTCGTGCAAAGACACGTTCCGAGATTCTGAGGGGTATACAGCGCACACTGGCGTGTACCCAAACGTGTTTGCCATAAAATGCTGGGAAGAAAACCACCTCTTCCTTGGCTCGTTTTCCCGCTATTGGCGATCGCGCAAAAAGTGTCCAAAACCCCATTGACTTAACACGGGGAAAATGGAATCGCACGTGCCACGTGCCACGAGGTTTTAAGCGAGTAGCGACCGTTGCCATCAGGTAGATCGCCTCCGGGAGCCCATACACTGAACTTTTTACGACGATTGTACATTTCGTCTAGGCCCCTACCAAGTTGCCCCAATTCGCTGCCAGACTTGCAAAACATAGCCCGGAGAACGACCGCTCCGGTTGTTTTTCAATAGAAAAACACAATTCTAACGAATAGTGTTTGTCTTTTCAAGCAACCTGCGGTTAAGGTTGTTTGAGCAAGCACCTTTGTAAACGCAGCAAAAACGCCCGCCACCAAACGAGAGGATGAGCCTTGCACGTGCAGACCGCAGTCGGTGTGCTACGGACTGACGTGCACGGCACCCTATTCGTCGGTCTATAGCGGTGTGCCAAATTTGAGTGCAATCGACCCGGCCGTTTTCGAGATCTGGAAGCGACACCCTGCACGTGCGCACGTGCAGCCTAGGCCCCAATTGACTTGTGCACGGCACTATTCGCCGGTTTCTAGCGGTGTACCAAATTGGAGCTCAATCAGCCCCGTCAATTTCAAGATCTGGAAGCGACCCCTACACGTGCGCTGGTGCAACTGCACCCCAACCGTGGCACATGAAAATACATACTAACTGACTTGTGCACGGCACCCTACTAACCAGTCTCTAGCGGTATGCCAAATTTCAGCAGAGTCGGCCCAGCCGTTCTTGAGATCTGGAAGCGTCAGCCTGCACGTGCACACGTGCATAGCGGGTCCCATCTGACTTGTGCACGGCACCCTACTTACCAGCCTCTAGCGGTGTGCCAAGTTTGATCACAATCGGCCCAGCCGTTCTCGACATCTGGAAGCGTCACCCTGCCCGTGCGCACGTGCAGTTGCACCCCTACCAAGACACGTGGAAATGCATCGCCTGGAATGTGTCTACCTCCATGCCAAGTTTTAGCGCAATCGGCCCAGTAATTACCGCGAGCTATTGCACTTATTACAAAACAGGCACCTCTTGGCTTTGCACGTGGAACGTGCGTTAGGGGTCACCCATATGCATCGAGAGTAGCACACTATGTGAAAGAAGGAAAAAAGCTACCCAACACAAAAAACCGCACGTGTATCAGCCCAGTGGTTGCCGAGATATAAGTCGTACAAAAACGTCCCCACGGCGGCCGGCCGCTATTTAGCAGTAAAATCGTGTCGCATCCTTCTATGGGAGGTATCCCCGTCACCTGTTCGTATACTGTCTGAGCAAAGACCATACGTTACGGTCCAAACTCCATAGTGAGGCGGACATACGAATTTACGAGAGTTTAGCGACGAAATGATTCACTTAATTGTTAAGTAATGGGTACCATTAGGTAGACCATAAATTTTATCTAGCATCTCACCGTAGATGCAGTAAAAAGTGCTTTACTTTTCAATGTATATAAAGACTTGCTCAGCTCAATCAGTTCACTCTGTATTGGCTCAAGCCGTATCATGCGAACGCAATGCAAACTAGAGCACCGACAGCGCAGCGCTCCCCATCTCACTGCTCGCCCAGTCCACCCGGGCCGCCGCCACGACGGCCCCCCGCAAGTAGGCATCCCGCACTGCACCGACAGCCGCGGGCGACCAGCTGACCGGCCAGCTGACCGGCCAGCAGCCGGCGGGCGGCAGGGCGCGGATGGCCGACCCGCCGGCGCGGCGAGGGAGGGGAGGAACGCAGCTGAAAGACCCGACTACATATATATCAAAGAAACATTATATGTAATCATCGATGACGCGACATAAATCTGCTTTATTGGGGTTAGCGGTGTAGTCTGTGATGCCATCACAATGAAAATAGGCGCCTAGTTTTGTACAGCATCAAATTCTGATTCCATAACGACTCTCGCTAGTCCATTTTCAATTGTAAATAAGCCTTTTATTGCGATGCAAAGTCCCGAAATGGTGCCGACGGCGGCCGGTCCCCCGATGGTACCATACCATAGATGGTAAACAGGTTAGTTCACATTCCCGCCGCTATGCGGGCGGCGGCGGCGCCACCTGTCCTCGTGTCCGCCTGACACCGTAACGATATAGGTCTGAGCTCAAATCTCGGTAATGTCGTGCTTTTTTACTATATTTCTCAAAAACGGCACCACGTGCAATAAAGTTGTATATATCATTGGAAAGAGCATCAAAAGTTGTATAAAATATCAACTTTTCACTTGAATATGTCTTCAAGGTACAAAGTTATTAAGCACCAAAGACGCTCCCATTGACTTTCCATGTTAAAATTTTTCATTTTTAAAGAAGCCTAAAGACAACAAACGAATTTGCACAGCTTAAAGAAGCATAACAACATGTTCTATGGTCTTTTCTCAACAAGTCCTGAAAGTTTAAACAAAATCGTATCATATAATTTTGTACAATGAGCGAATGAAAAAGTCTCTGCAAAAACGCCCATTGACTTAACATGGGGAGCGAAAAAAATTCAACTTTGACCTCGTGCAAAGACACGTTACGAAGTTCTGAGGGGTATACGGCGCACACCAGCGTGTACCCAAACGTGTTTGCCATAAAATGCTGGGAAGAAAACCACCTCTTCCTTGGCTCGTTTTTCCGCTATTCCCGATCGCGCAAAAAGTGTCCAAAACCCCGTTGACTTAACATGGGGAAAATGGAATCGCACGTGCCACGTGCCACGAGGTTTTAAGCGAGTAGCGACCGGTGCCAACAGGTAGATCGCCTGCGGGAGCCCATACACTGAAATTTTTAAGAAAATCGAGCCACAAGTTTAGGCCTGACCCAAGTTGCCCCAATTCGCGGCCAGACATGCAAAACATAGCCCGGAGAAGGACCGCTCCGGTTGTTTTTCAATAGAAAAACACAATTCTAACGAATAGTGTTTGTCTTTTCAAACAACCTGCGGTTATGACGGTGTAAAGTAAAGAATAAAGATGTGTGAAGAAATAGACATCTGACAATTGGCTGACTTCCCTGCCTCCCGGCCGCTACTCAGGTCCACCACTCGCCGTTGTCAGTGCACGGTTTTTCTAGCAAGCTCCAGCCTAGTATTGATCTTATTCAGTATTTACGGTACGAAGATTTGATAACGGAATGTGACGTTTCCACATCATGCTTGATGGTTGAAGTTTGCACCGTTAACAACTACCAAGTCAAGTCGCAGCCCCAGTCATCTGGCACGTCTCTGTCATCGAATAAAGCCAATGAACAAGAAAGTTATTATTTTCCAGCATAAATGAAAATATATAACACTGCTACAGGCGGTACGCGGATGTCATGCACATTACACACAACGATTCAATCGAATAAAAACTGGATTAACCATAAATCAGCACTGGATTAACCATAAATAATAACAGTACAGCACCAAACACTTGAGATGCACATTATAGTACTTTAGAATGCACAGAGGAGTAATGAGACTAAAAGTTTTAACACGCCCTATCTTAAAAAAATATTGAACGAGATATTTCCACAGTGCAAAAACAAAACCGAAATCCGACAAAAAACCGATTCCAGGTTCAATGTCCACAGATTTAAAAACAAAACTTTCAAGTGCCCCCATGGTAAAAAAAAAATGACCAAAGACGGAATTGTAACAAAGAATAAATAAAGATATGTGCGGCAAACGAAGGGCGGCACTGGACGAGCGTCTGCACAAAGTAGGCGCACAGAGTTACTCCTTAGCCCAGCGGGCAGCAGCAAATGAATTACAACCAAAGGAAGAATATGCATTAGTCTATTAAGGCTCATCGCACCATGACGAGGCACAGCTAGGATAACGCGATTCGCCTGCGTCCTCCAGGCGAGAAGCACCTCGAGTAGGCTGCCGTGTCTTGACCAACTGCCGCATCCGTCGTCCGCGCCGCAGGCCTCCCAGTAGTGCCTCGGAGTAGTGCCTCCATCGCATCGGCCGTCGACCGGCGTGGGGCCCGGATGTGACTAGTGCAGCTCCGTGGGGTGCCCTGCCGCGCTCTGCCGAGTGTGCAGAGAGCAGGTAGACTGGTGGCGGTGAAGAAAACAAGCAGTTATCTTCTTTCGGGATCTGTAAAGAAGCATTCTACTAAAAACTACATCCAAAACGTTTTCCATATTTTTTTTTTACAGAACACAATGCAGTAGCCAAAATAGATATGAAGTATGTGAAGACAACAGTCTACTGCCATTAGATAACTGATCCTGATGGACAAATACATTAGATACTAGTAAATCATAAGGTGGTTCAAAGGCACACTTTGCAGCTCCAGTAAAAAATCACTGTTTTTCATACTTCATACTGTAAGGGGAAAGGGTGGGGTGGGGATGCAGCCAAGAGTGCATCATATGGGGTTGTAGTGGTCGGACCATCTGGAGCAATAGCCTGTTTTTGCCGTTTTTAATGTTAACCCTATGGCGCACATGAGCACGCGCCACGGGCGCACCCCCGGCCGAATCGTGCCCAAAAGCTAATACGACCTGTTGAATTACATGACCCACGAGTCGTGAAAATTTCACCCTCGTGCGTCAATCGACGGCGCCGCAATATCCGTTTTGGGGCATCACGCCGCCTATAAGCCTCGCAAAAGCGTCCGCACGGCCGGCCGGCCGGCCGGCCGGCCGCTCATACTCAGAAATTTCCGTTAATCTAAGGAAAGACTTCGCTCGCTTCGCTCGCTCCGTAACAAAAGTGACACCTCTCCGTTTTACACGTGTCACGTGCAGTGGAGGTCACCCGCAAGCATTGTCCATAGTAAATACTTGTAAGAAGAGTATACGCTACCCCACACAAAAAACCGCAAGTGTAACAGTGTCCGTCCCCCTCCCCGGCGCCGTTTTCCTCCAGGGGAGGCGCCCCAGCCGCCGTACTGGGGCGTAGCGGAGTCCGTGCTTTTAGCACAGCAAAATATCCACCCAGGCTAGATTAACGTCACGACAACCTAGGATTAAGAGTGGCTAGACTTCAGACTTCATGCAGACTTAACATTGAAGTATTATATATGCAACTAAATGACACACATGGTGTTTGTTCTAACCTTCTCAACAGAAAGTGAACGTGTCAGGACAGCACCCCTTGGTGACCATTATATTCAAGGGGTGCAGGAACTGATTCCCCAGGGGTGAAGCGATAGAAGCAAAAACATGAGTCACTAGTTCCCTCCTGTGTCTTCCCTCCTGCAGAAAAAAAAATACATGTGTGATGCCCAATGTGACTGATAACTGCATATTATAAAGCTGGAAATATTGTACAAAGTTGTGACAACACAAGCAAACTATGCATGTCACTGCTCTTGTATAACTTTTCTATTTTTATTGCTATATGAGACCTCACAAGACACAAAAATATGCATGGTTAGAAAGTGGGTAACAATACATTTCAAATGAACTAAGCAGATTATTTCTAAGCTCCTTTAAGTCCCAATTTCTGCTATATTTCGCTTGTTGTCACTTCATATTTTGAACTCAAGGTGCCTTGTGGATTTACCTCAGGTATGTAGGTAAATCCACAAGGATTTATGGGCTTTACCACAGTTGAGTAGCTGCTCCCTCAATTTAAGTTTCTCGTTAAATTTCATTGAGGCGTTGCAAGATGGGCTGAAGCCGAATCCTCTTCCCTGTTTAGCTGATGCTCATAATACCTGAACATTTTTAATTCCAATTTTTATAGCTGTTAACAATTGGTAAAGGCCCATGTACCTAGACAACAATGACTTTACAGAAGAAACCCCTGGCTGTGTTTCATGGGCGCGCTGCCAGCCGCTGCCAGCGCATTCCGCGTGAGCTAGCGTCAACCTCCGGTAGTGTTGGAGGTATAGGCTTGTTGATGTCTCTATGGAAGCCAAAAGCGGCTGGCAGAGTGCTGTGATATGCTGTGATACACCACCCTTATTTTTGCACAATAATGCTGTGATAACTGTTCCTGCAAAAAATATAAGGTGAAGTGAAGTAAAATCAGGTCAAACATTAATATATACCCGAAAATAGCAGTGTTTGGAGTACCTATATTCACATTACCAATAATATAAAATCAGGTCAAACATTAATATATACCAGAAAATAGCAGTGTTTGCCGTTTGGAGTACCTATATTCACATTACCAATAATATGATACACAACAGGCCATAGAAAACCAGTGAATCAGAATGTTGAATTGTACCCCAATTTCAATATCAATATGGCACTTGGCAATAACAGTTAAACACACCGTTTTTGATGTTAAATCAACAGAGAAAACTCCTGAACATAAAAAATGATCAGAATGTATAATAAGGATAACAGTATAAATAAAAATCGACGACATCAGCACCTATCATCGCCGTTCCACATTCACCACTCCCCATTCCACGCACAGATTGTTTACTCCTTGGTTTACCCCGTGTTCGCAGTCTCCCTGACGACGGAGATTCTTTACGCCCACCGACCAATCACGTTCAAGATCAGCGGGGCTTGGCCGCAGTTCTCGAACGCTATTTGCCAGATTAAGCAGGACCTTCGTCGTCAGTAAACTGTGAACACGGCGTTACATATTTCGCTATGGTAACAAAAGCGCCAGAATTGACTACCAGAATTGGATCCGAAGGTTAAATGGGTCACGTGACTGACAAGTTCAGATGGACAACACCAGGAAAACGGAACAACGTGCAATAACGTTCTATATATCATTGGAAAGAGCATCAAAAGTTGTATAAAATATCAACTTTTGACTTAAACATATCTTAAACGTAAAAAGTTATTAAGCATCAAAGACGCTCCCATTGACTTTCAAAGTTAAAATTTTTCATTTTTAAACGAGCTTCAAAAGAGCAAACGAATTCTGACAGCTTAACGAAGCATAACACCATGTTCTATGGTCTTTTCTCAACAAGTCCTGAAAGTTTAAACAAAATCGTATCATATAATTTTGTACAATGAGCGAATGAAAAAGTCTCTGCAAAAACGCCCATTGACTTAACATGGGGAGCGAAAAAAATTCAACTTTGACCTCGTGCAAAGACACGTTACGAAGTTCTGAGGGGTATACGGCGCACACCAGCGTGTACCCAAACGTGTTTGCCATAAAATGCTGGGAAGAAAACCACCTCTTCCTTGGCTCGTTTTTCCGCTATTCCCGATCGCGCAAAAAGTGTCCAAAACCCCGTTGACTTAACATGGGGAAAATGGAATCGCACGTGCCACGTGCCACGAGGTTTTAAGCGAGTAGCGACCGGTGCCAACAGGTAGATCGCCTGCGGGAGCCCATACACTGAAATTTTTAAGAAAATCGAGCCACAAGTTTAGGCCTGACCCAAGTTGCCCCAATTCGCGGCCAGACATGCAAAACATAGCCCGGAGAAGGACCGCTCCGGTTGTTTTTCAATAGAAAAACACAATTCTAACGAATAGTGTTTGTCTTTTCAAACAACCTGCGGTTATAGCCGTCTTTTCAAACAACCTGCGGTTATACGGAAATAGCCCAGGCGGTGCCGGGTTAAACTAATAGTATTACCGCAGGGAACACGACGCATTTATAGCCGATACATTTGCTTTTTTTCTTAAATAAGATTGAAACATTGCGAGTACTGGCTTTTCGCCTAGCAGTTGGGCGTGAGGTGAGTGACGATAAAAATTATTTCGCTCTCCCTTGCTCCTGCACCTGCGGAAAGTGGATGGATGGGCATTGGATACTTACTGGAAGGGTGTAATAAGGGCAATACACCACTTCATGCTCCGATAATTGCATTACGTCTACACGGCATCTGCGATGCCGGGCTCCGCATCGCGGGACCGCAGGTTGTTTGAGCAAGCACCTTTGTAAACGCAGCAAAAACGCCCGCCACCAAACGAGAGGATGAGCCTTGCACGTGCAGACCGCAGTCGGTGTGCTACGGACTGACGTGCACGGCACCCTATTCGTCGGTCTATAGCGGTGTGCCAAATTTGAGTGCAATCGACCCGGCCGTTTTCGAGATCTGGAAGCGACACCCTGCACGTGCGCACGTGCAGCCTAGGCCCCAATTGACTTGTGCACGGCACTATTCGCCGGTTTCTAGCGGTGTACCAAATTGGAGCTCAATCAGCCCCGTCAATTTCAAGATCTGGAAGCGACCCCTACACGTGCGCTGGTGCAACTGCACCCCAACCGTGGCACATGAAAATACATACTAACTGACTTGTGCACGGCACCCTACTAACCAGTCTCTAGCGGTATGCCAAATTTCAGCAGAGTCGGCCCAGCCGTTCTTGAGATCTGGAAGCGTCAGCCTGCACGTGCACACGTGCATAGCGGGTCCCATCTGACTTGTGCACGGCACCCTACTTACCAGCCTCTAGCGGTGTGCCAAGTTTGATCACAATCGGCCCAGCCGTTCTCGACATCTGGAAGCGTCACCCTGCCCGTGCGCACGTGCAGTTGCACCCCTACCAAGACACGTGGAAATGCATCGCCTGGAATGTGTCTACCTCCATGCCAAGTTTTAGCGCAATCGGCCCAGTAATTACCGCGAGCTATTGCACTTATTACAAAACAGGCACCTCTTGGCTTTGCACGTGGAACGTGCGTTAGGGGTCACCCATATGCATCGAGAGTAGCACACTATGTGAAAGAAGGAAAAAAGCTACCCAACACAAAAAACCGCACGTGTATCAGCCCAGTGGTTGCCGAGATATAAGTCGTACAAAAACGTCCCCACGGCGGCCGGCCGCTATTTAGCAGTAAAATCGTGTCGCATCCTTCTATGGGAGGTATCCCCGTCACCTGTTCGTATACTGTCTGAGCAAAGACCATACGTTACGGTCCAAACTCCATAGTGAGGCGGACATACGAATTTACGAGAGTTTAGCGACGAAATGATTCACTTAATTGTTAAGTAATGGGTACCATTAGGTAGACCATAAATTTTATCTAGCATCTCACCGTAGATGCAGTAAAAAGTGCTTTACTTTTCAATGTATATAAAGACTTGCTCAGCTCAATCAGTTCACTCTGTATTGGCTCAAGCCGTATCATGCGAACGCAATGCAAACTAGAGCACCGACAGCGCAGCGCTCCCCATCTCACTGCTCGCCCAGTCCACCCGGGCCGCCGCCACGACGGCCCCCCGCAAGTAGGCATCCCGCACTGCACCGACAGCCGCGGGCGACCAGCTGACCGGCCAGCTGACCGGCCAGCAGCCGGCGGGCGGCAGGGCGCGGATGGCCGACCCGCCGGCGCGGCGAGGGAGGGGAGGAACGCAGCTGAAAGACCCGACTACATATATATCAAAGAAACATTATATGTAATCATCGATGACGCGACATAAATCTGCTTTATTGGGGTTAGCGGTGTAGTCTGTGATGCCATCACAATGAAAATAGGCGCCTAGTTTTGTACAGCATCAAATTCTGATTCCATAACGACTCTCGCTAGTCCATTTTCAATTGTAAATAAGCCTTTTATTGCGATGCAAAGTCCCGAAATGGTGCCGACGGCGGCCGGTCCCCCGATGGTACCATACCATAGATGGTAAACAGGTTAGTTCACATTCCCGCCGCTATGCGGGCGGCGGCGGCGCCACCTGTCCTCGTGTCCGCCTGACACCGTAACGATATAGGTCTGAGCTCAAATCTCGGTAATGTCGTGCTTTTTTACTATATTTCTCAAAAACGGCACCACGTGCAATAAAGTTGTATATATCATTGGAAAGAGCATCAAAAGTTGTATAAAATATCAACTTTTCACTTGAATATGTCTTCAAGGTACAAAGTTATTAAGCACCAAAGACGCTCCCATTGACTTTCCATGTTAAAATTTTTCATTTTTAAAGAAGCCTAAAGACAACAAACGAATTTGCACAGCTTAAAGAAGCATAACAACATGTTCTATGGTCTTTTCTCAACAAGTCCTGAAAGTTTAAACAAAATCGTATCATATAATTTTGTACAATGAGCGAATGAAAAAGTCTCTGCAAAAACGCCCATTGACTTAACATGGGGAGCGAAAAAAATTCAACTTTGACCTCGTGCAAAGACACGTTACGAAGTTCTGAGGGGTATACGGCGCACACCAGCGTGTACCCAAACGTGTTTGCCATAAAATGCTGGGAAGAAAACCACCTCTTCCTTGGCTCGTTTTTCCGCTATTCCCGATCGCGCAAAAAGTGTCCAAAACCCCGTTGACTTAACATGGGGAAAATGGAATCGCACGTGCCACGTGCCACGAGGTTTTAAGCGAGTAGCGACCGGTGCCAACAGGTAGATCGCCTGCGGGAGCCCATACACTGAAATTTTTAAGAAAATCGAGCCACAAGTTTAGGCCTGACCCAAGTTGCCCCAATTCGCGGCCAGACATGCAAAACATAGCCCGGAGAAGGACCGCTCCGGTTGTTTTTCAATAGAAAAACACAATTCTAACGAATAGTGTTTGTCTTTTCAAACAACCTGCGGTTACGGGCTCCGCATCGCGGGACCGCAAGTTGTTTGAGCAAGCACCTTTGTAAACGCAGCAAAAACGCCCGCCACCAAACGAGAGGATGAGCCTTGCACGTGCAGACCGGAGTCGGTGTGCTACGGACTGACGTGCACGGCACCCTATTCGTCGGTCTATAGCGGTGTGCCAAATTTGAGTGCAATCGACCCGGCCGTTTTCGAGATCTGGAAGCGACACCCTGCACGTGCGCACGTGCAGCCTAGGCCCCAATTGACTTGTGCACGGCACTCTATTCGCCGGTTTCTAGCGGTGTACCAAATTGGAGCTCAATCGGCCCCGTCAATTTCAAGATCTGGAAGCGACCCCTACACGTGCGCTCGTGGAGCTGCACCCCAACCGTGGCACATGAAAATACATACTAACTGACTTGTGCACGGCACCCTACTAACCAGTCTCTAGCGGTATACCAAATTTGAGCACAGTCGGCCCAGCCGTTCTTGAGATCTGGAAGCGTCAGCCTGCACGTGCGCACGTGCATAACGGGTCCCATATGACTTGTGCACGGCACCCTACTTACCAGCCTCTAGCGGTGTGCCAACTTTGATCACAATCGGCCCAGCCGTTCTCGAGATCTGGAAGCGTCACCCTGCCCGTGTGCACGTGCAGCGGCACCCCAACCGTGACACATGGAAATGCATTGCGCGGCAGGTGCCTACAACCATGCCAAGTATCAGCGCAATCGGCAAACTAACTACAGAGTTATTAGACTTGTTACCGAACTGACACCTCTTCGTTTTGCACGTGGCACGTGCATTAGGGGTCACCCATACGCATCGAGAACAGCACACTACGTGTAAGAAAGGAAGAAGCTATCCCACACAAAAGACCGCGAGTGAATCGGTCCAGTGGTTGCAGAGATATAAGGTTTGTAAAGGCACCCCACAGGCGGCCTACTGCTAATATTTAGCAATAATCAGTGTCGCATCCGCACACGGGAGGTATCGCCGTCACCTGTTCGTATACTCTAATGTGGTTGGGTTCAAGTCACAGTCGAGCCCTGATTTTTTACAGCTTTTCTTAAAAACGGCACATCGTGCAGTGACGTGCTATGCATCAGTGGAAAGAGCATCAAAAGTTGTATATTATATTAACTTTTCACCTATATATCTTACTAAAGCTAAAAGTTATAGAGGAATAAAGACGCTCCCATTGACTTTCCATGTTAAAAAATTTAAATTTCAAATTAACTTTAAAAGAAAAAATGAGTTTTGCCACCTTAACGAAGCATACCAGCAAGTACTATGCTCTTTCCTCTACAAGATATATGAGTTTGGGCGAAATCTATCTCTAAAATTTTGTACAAAGATCGAATGAAAATGTCTCTGCAAAGTCTCGGCATCGCCGTCCATTGACTTAACATGGGACACAGCAAAATTCCAACTTTGATCTCGTGCAAAGACACGTCCCGAGATTCTGAGGGGTACACAGCGCACACAGGCGTGTACCCAAACGTGTTTGCCATAAAATGCTGGGAAGAAAACCACCTCCTTTTTGGCTCGTTTTCCCGCTATTGGCGATCGCGCAAAAAGTGTCCAAAACCCCATTGACTTAACACGGGGAAAATGGAATCGCACGTGCCACGTGCCACGAGGTTTTAAGCGAGTAGCGACCGGTGCCATCAGGTAGATCGCCTCCGGGAGCCCATACACTGAACTTTTTACGGAGATTGTACATTTCGTCTAGGCTGCGACCAAGATGTCTCGATTCGCTGCCAGACTTGCAAAACATAGCCCGGAGAACGACCGCTCCGGTTGTTTTTCAATAGAAAAACACAATTCTAACGAATAGTGTTTGTCTTTTCAAACAACCTGCGGTTATCAGAGAAAATGAATCATTTAATGGATGGGCGTTCGTTTTCAGGACTTGTTCTTCCTGTCAAAGCTTTGTCCATTTTTTTCTAACTATTCTTTAATCGCCCCATGGCTCAGGATATTGTTCTTTGCACCAGCTGACTTCTCTTCTCATTGATTCATCTTTCTCCACCTGACCTCTTCTTGTCCCCACAGGCACACCCAACTCGGAACTAACCTTCCGTATAGTGGCCGGTGACCCCGGCGGCAACTTCACTATAGATGGCAGCACCGGTCAACTGACCTTGACCCGACCTCTGGACTTTGAGGCCCTGTTCGGGGAGGGAGATACCAGAATGGTCAACCTGACTGTCCAGGTGGCCGATAAAGGTATGCATTCATGTTCAGGTGAAATTGAGGACCCTGATTTTTGCATTTTAATCAATGGTATAGGAGATTGGTAACAATCATTTTTACAATCACAAGTATTTTGTTATCTAAACATATGAAATTAAGAAATAGACGCTTAAGATTGTTTTAATTAATAAATAATACATAATACAACCTTGTGTAAAATATCGCTTCAATTTTATTAAAATGATGCGCAAGTATTGAGGTTAAATGGCAATGATATCGTTACGCAATTACACATTATCGTCATATCGTACCACATTTGTCACTTTCTGCACCAACCACTCCTACGACAAACAGTTTGACATCTCCTCCCCCCTCTCCCTAGGCCAGCCGCCGCTCTCCATACTCTGCCGAGCTCAGGTGGTGGTTACCGACCAGAATGACGAGGCGCCACGGTTCGACCGGGCCGTCTATACCAAAACAGTACCAGAGGACGCCCCAGGCGGTACGCGGGTCATACAGGTCAGTAGGAGGTCACAAGTGTTATTCATCGGCCAGTCAGCTGTCATACTACTTATTTCGAGCTGATGTAATAATCTAATAAGCACTAAAGGCTTGTTTTGGAAGTCACAAGAGGTTGTTGGTCAATATTGTGGGCCGGCCATTTCGGCCGCCCTCGTCGGAGCCGGGGTCCGCGGATGGTGTTGGCGTCACAGTCGGTAGAGGAGAAGTGAGAGAGTGTATTTAGAGAACATAGGTTTTATGGTGGGTGTCGGGACGCAAGCACGAGACCGGACGGGCAGCCGGCCAGCGAGCCGGCTGTCCCGTGTCGCTCTGCGCCCCAGACACCCAGACAGATACAAAAAATAGGGACAGACATTTGGGGCCTCCATCGGGAGTGGGAGGCATGATTTCCTTCTCCACATATCTTTCCTCCCCCAACAAGCCGACGAACATAGGTTTTATGGTGGGTGTCGGGACGCAAGCACGAGACCGGACGGGCAGCCGGCCAGCGAGCCGGCTGTCCCGTGTCGCTCTGCGCCCCAGACACCCAGACAGATACAAAAAATAGGGACAGACATTTGGGGCCTCCATCGGGAGTGGGAGGCATGATTTCCTTCTCCACAATATGTATTGGTCATTTGCTATGCTCAGTGGTCACACTGACGAAAATCGGTAATAAATAATAATTGTTAGCCAGTAGCTGTACGAATTCAAAATTATCCTTTCCTAAGTCATAGTCATTGTGCTTTGTGATATGCGTAATGGACAAGGCATGGATCAGGTAAAATAAGAGCTACCTATCTCCATGATCAAGAACCAATGTAAATAAAGCATTACATCCGCCTCCCCCAGGTATCGGCCAGTGACGCGGACGGCTCCAGACAGAACAGTAGAGTCGTGTACCGCATCCAGCATGGGGCCCAGGATAAGTTTGTCATTGACTCTACCACCGGGCTCATCACCGTCGCACAGGTGGGTATGAGATTGAAGTCGGTTTTAGTTGCAATGTGATGATTTTTTTGCCATAGATATAGGTACGAACACTCGGCGTCGTTGAGGTACGGATCATGCTGCCGGTTGGCCAACAGGAAGCCTTGAAAATGCATTGATGTAAGACAGCTTACTAGTCTTAAATCAATTTTTCATTAAGTTTAAATAATCTCATTTATTTCAGGTACAGTTTTTGATCATATTATACCTAAACTTTTAATACAGATCAAATCAAGGTACAATCATATCTTGTAAACGAATTGCAAATTACGTTGTTTGCAACTTACTCAAATCAGCACACGCAGAAAAAAAAAAATGGTCATTTCCTCAGGGTGCGAACCTGGACCCTGACCTGAGCCGACCTCGCGCCGCCAACTACAAGTTGACGGTGGCGGCGCTAGATGGCGGGCTCGGCGCCGACCAGCTGGTAGATGTCGCTACTGTCAATATCACCATCCAGGACGTCAACAACAAACTGCCCAGGTGGGAGGATGTGCTGGATGTTGGCAGCATTGTGAGGTATGTTTAGGGTCTACCTGTATACAAATTGTCCGGTGGTTATTTCGGCCTTTTCTCTTATTTATAGTTCTCTTGATTATTAGACTACACCTTGTCGGTTTGGCGATATTTTAAAAAAGCAGCATCTTGAAATATGTTTCATTTGCTTTTTCCTGCAGAAAATATAGGTATGCTTCTTCATAACATAACCAAAAATGGTGCATGATCACTATCGACCTCAATCGACCTCAACTGACAGCCTGTCTTGTCTACATTCTATGTCTCTCACTGTCAGCTGATCGATCTGACCTACCCTAATCTGTCCTCAGTTTTACGGACCCGGGGCTAGTTACAATACCCGAGGACACACCGCTCGGCTCCGTCATCAGGAGAGTGGTGGCCACCGATCTGGACGCAGTGCCACTGCTGCGATACAGGTCAGAAATGTGTGGTGAGGCGGTGGGATGTCGACCTTATGGTGTTATTACGGTAGAGGTCAGCAAATGTTTGCCGGTATTTTGGGATATAAGAGCGCAGACAGGTTTTCTATCAAGACTGGATATGTTCGCTTATATTCTGTAATTATGCAGCAAAGATCATTAAAGGCTAAAGCGTCATAAAAAACTCATTTTCAATGTTTCAGGCTTGTCAAAAACCTTTTATAAGACCATTTTGTCGATCATGAAGCGATTCCGACGTTGTAGCCATAAAAACTCCTCCGAGCTTATGTTACTCACGTTCGCTATTAAACGTTCAGTTTGCCCATGATATTTCGCTGCCTCGCTATTGACGTGATGGTATCACACTTTTATCACTGTCATCACGCTTCTCTACTCCTCAGCATCGACCACAGCCTTGGCGAGGCTCGAACGGAGGAAGGAACACTGGTGAGGGCCTCCGACTACAACTTTACAGCGGCATTCCAGATCCACCCCATTGAGGGTGTAGTGCGCACCGCCAGGTAAAGGAGGGAGCTGTCAGACTTGTTTCCTTTTCTAAAAGTCTTGGTTCTTATTTATATTTATCCAATGTACAGGGTATTCCATAATTACAGTTACAAGCGTTCCAAACTATCATCTGTATTTTCCAACTGTTTGGTCTGGTCAACCTATTCTGTTGATGGTTCGTTATTAGCAGCAAACATTTCAGAAGGTTATTTGTATATCTTTCAAGGCTCGGCTGTTGTGTTCGGGTATACATTACATAATATCTGATCCGAGGGAATTTACAAAATGCGTGCAATTACAAGCAAAACAAGTTCCAAAACAAATTATGAAGAACTAGACGCTTCGACTCTTAGGTATAGGTTTATTGTAGGTATCTTGCTTCGACTTTAAAATGCATCCAGACGTCAGACACCTTTTGTGCTGCTTTTTCCAGGACTCTGGACAGAGAAAGGGTCGAAACGATTCGTCTGGTGCTTCGGGTGGAGGATTTGGCAGCACTGAACGCCAGGCAAACCGCCACTGGTGAGATATGGAAGCCTTGAAAGATGGAAAAGTGGAAATATATTTGTCCATGTTTCAACTTTCAAAATTAGTTAGTTCAATTTGCTTGTGAAACGAAGGTTGCGATTTTCACGGCATACCAATCAAAAACCATGAAATACATGGATAAAGCTTGACATGCGTGATATCTTCGACATACGAATCGGTCGTAATTTATAGAATGACTTCGCGTAACTTCTGAATTTTCACGTAATTGCCAAAAATCTACCTAGCTGATCTCTTTGACCTACACATGACTTGACCTCAACCCCCGCCCTCTTTACCCCACAGCAACGCTGACTGTTCGTCTGGCTGACGTAAACGACCACAACCCCATCTTCCGACAACCCTACTATATCCGCTCTGTCATGGAAAACAGCAAGCCCGGCACGCCAATAGTTAGTGTGGTGGCTGAGGATGAGGATGTCGATAGGACGATACAGTACAGTCTTCACGGACCGACGGAGATCATTGGTGAGTGGGGAGGTCGGCGGAGGGGTCATGGCAGGGGCGGCGTCAAGGTGGGAAGTGGGGAGGTCAGCCGAGGGGTCGTGGCAGGGGCGGTGTCAGGGAGGGACACGGTGGGAGGTCATGGCAGGGGCGGAGTCAGGGTGGAAAGTGGGGTGGCCAGCGGAGGGGTCGTGGCAGGGGCGGCGTCAGGGAGGCGAGGAGGGGGAGTGGAGTGGTCATGGCAGGGGCAGTTTCAGGATGGGGAAGTTAGGAGATCAGTAGAGGGGGTTATGGCAGGGGCGGTGTCAGGGAGGGGAAGAACGGGTAATTAATTATTAATGATTAGAACCTTACATGCCGCAGGAAGGGGGCCAGGAAGGGAAGTGGGAAGGTCTGTGGAGGTGTCATGGCAAGGGCGGATCCAGGGAGGAAAGTTTGGGGAGGGTCATGGTAGGGGTGGGATGGTATCAATAGGAAAGAAGAGGGTCATTAGGGACTTATACCTTATTAATATAGGGGCTATTAGCACAGCAGGGGCGATTTCAAGGAGGAGGTTTAGGAGAGAGTTCGGAGTGACACAGGGAGCGAAAGAGTCGGGCAGTGGTCACGATACAGACGATAGGTAAGATTCGAGCCTGGTGAGATCATCACGCTTACGGGTTATGAGGAGATGGTAGACATGGAACTAGATATAAACGACAGGTAATACGCGACAGCCGTTTTTGGTTAACAAGTGCAAATTTTGGTGCAGATCTGGTGTTTCTGGATGTGGAGACCGGAGAAATAGTGGTGGGTAAGAGAATCGACCGCGAACAGACCACCTGGCTCAACTTCACCGTGAAGGCCACGGACAGCGGGAGGCCACCACGCACAGCCAACGCCGACGTTTACGTGCAGGTGAGTGTGCGTCAGCTGAGCTGGGGAGCGAAGGGTTGCAGGTTCTACCCCCGGCCAGGAATTTAGGAAGTGCGATTTATTCAACCTCGGAATCGATTGAATTTGGGATAATGAGAAACGGGCTTATCTGCCGTAAACTCTAGATAGAAAATCTGTTCGGCTACTGTTTCTTGTTAAAATTTTTAATATGAGTCTGAAAGCCGAAGGCCGACTTTATCATCATGATGTTAATATTATTGCTTTATGTTTTATGTACCTAACTCTTATCAAATGCAGGTATGCTTAGTTACTGCCGAACGTATGCTCATGCTCTACTCTATAACGTTTCTACAAAAAGTCCAGCAAGCCCCATTTCGGTTATTCGCGAACAATAGGTAAGAACTCCTGCGCGACCCCGTTTGATCTCATCTCTGACCCCGTCTGCGCTCTGTTGTCAGGTGTTGGATGAAAACGACAACAACCCTCAGTTTGTCGACTCGGAGTCAGTGGTGACTCTGCGCGAAGATGCTGCTGTTGGTGAGTAGGAGCCATCGATTAAGAGATAAGTCGCAGAAGCGGCAGTGAAAAACTCGACATGCGTATTAAAGCCTTTAATTGAAGCTTGATTAATTGCATACATTATGCATTTGCATTCGTGCATTAGCATTCTAATAGTAGTTGGGTAGGTACCGGTTGTAAATGGATTGCCGATCGAACTTGATTTGTTTTTGCTTTCTTTAACCCTATTAGTGGCAGGGGGGGGGGGTTGTTTTTATCCACCCCTCAGGTTTTTCGAGAATATCTCCGAAACCGCTGAAGCTACGATGCTGAAATTTTCTGACTTTTCCTAAAACTAAATTGGGCACATTCCCTGAAAATTTCAAGTTCATAACTTTACCAGGGGCGGCTCCAGAGCACTGAGAATTGGGGGGTCCTATTCGTGAAGCGAGTCATTTGGGCGAAGATCACGACGCTGCACCAGTTTTACGAACAGTGAATGAAAGGTATCATGTGATAACATATACAGTTATTGTGCATCCTCTTTTGACACGTTTTTGCTATAATAGGCGGATCCAGGCGTCCAAAAAGGGGGGTTATGTTTTACCTCCCAACATAGGTGCCCTGACACCGCCTATGCATGACCAATACAATTGTAGTCGTTATCTCATAAGAAAATTGTAACATAACAAGACCATTACCACCCTTTTTAGAAACAGTACCAACAAAAACCTTATTTACTATACTTTTTGTGTACCCCCAATCTCAATGATCTGTATCCGCCTATGATTTTTGAAAATGCATATTTTTAGGATCCATGTGAATTCCTGGTTCATTCTCTATCGATCGGCAAAAGTTGCGTTAAGATTGGTTCAGAAACCTGGCCGTGAGAAACAGTCTAAAATGTATCTGCAATTTGCCCGTTTTTACCCCCCTCTACCCCCCCCTATTGACATTTTTTAATTTTTATTTTTTAGAAATGTAGATCACGTTGAGCGAAATCGAATGCCGTTTGAATTTTGAAAATCGGCCCGTTAGATCTCGAGATATCAAGGGGGGGGTCGTAAACAGCCCCCCCCTGCCACTAATAGGGGTAGCCAGGAGCCTGCCACTAATAGGGTTAAAGCAGATAAAGCCCTGCGTTGGACTCTAGCCTGATCTGACCTGACCCTCATATGACCCCGCTGACCGGAAACTCAACCTGACTTGACCCTGACCTGACCCAGACCTAACCCTGGCCAGACCCTGACCTTAACCTGTCCTTGACCTGACCTGACCTGACCTGTCCTCAGGTACGGTGGTGGTCCAGGTGGAAGCCAGGGATATGGACAGTGGCGACTACGGCCGACTGACCTACCGGCTGGACCGGCGCTCCTCGGCCGGCAAATTCCAGATCAACGCCGACACAGGTAATACTATTATTTAGTTTGTGTATGTGTTTTTGTGACGGTACTTTTTGGAATAAAGCATTTTTGTTAAAAAAAAACAATAAAAGTGCGTTGAAAGTTTTGTCCTTATTTTCTGAGAACAATGTTTTCTGTGACATTAATTTTGTTGTGGCGTGTGGTAGGTATGTGTACAAAAAATAGTATCCATCCGTAACAAACTTTCCATTTCCCGTCCCAAATATGAGTTCGTACACTGACACACTCTCTGTCTCTCATTTCGCGTTCATTCCCGCTGTAACGCTTACAGTGCTCGCATAACTGGACTGTGTTCTATTCCCGCCGTGTAGGAACGGTGACGGTACTAGCCGAGCTAGACCGCGAGGAACAGCCCGTGTACACGCTGATTATAGAAGTCTGGGACAACTATCAGTTCGGGTTCACCGCTGGAGAGAGCCGGAACGCCTTCAAACAGATCAGGTAGGTGATGTTTGAAGGGCGTTGAGATAAGTTAGGATGAAACAGGGTGGGGCCGGGGCAAGGTAATCATGGGGGAAAATGGGGCAGACATGAGAAGATTAGGTTAGATGGAGACAGGGCAGGTAGGACGTTTTAACATGTTGTACTGAATTTGCAAAATGCACATGCGTATTTATTTATTTTTAGTAAGTTTTTTATTCCACTGGCTAGCTCTTCCCTCACTCAACATAAAGTATAGCTGATGTTGCATCCATTTTACGCATGCCTACATTTGTTGCATCATATACCTACTGAATAGGAGTACTGACTTCGAAAACCACTTTGCATTTGCTGCGTTGTCATGTCTTTCATTTATCAAAATAGCCCCAATGCAACGGAAGATATAATGGTGACGCACAATCTACTCTCACCCCAATTTTGACCCTTACTACCCCCGCCACCAGGGTGGAGCTGTCCGACGTAAACGACCAGGCTCCGGTTCTACACCTTCCTTCGACTTGCGTCACCGTCACCGAGTTCCACGACCCGCGGGACGTCATCACACTCGTGACGGCGGATGACGCCGATGACGCCTCCACACCCAATGGACGCGTGCGGTTCAGCATTGCTGCCGGAAACCAGGACGGTGAGTTGGTTGGTCGGCGGCGGAAAAGTTGGAGGTGCTGGGAATCGAACGCAGAACTGTTGAGTGTTTGTGGAATATGATTTTGACTTTGCTTCTCTTTCAAAAGTGTTCAGCTGCTGACTTTTGTTGTTGACGCTCTATATATTCACAGCAAAACTTCACGCGTGTGATGAACGACAATCATAATAATTTAACTTGTCTTGCTGGGAAAATTATTTGTTCTTTTATTGGTCTGATCGGAGCAAATAATTTTTCTATTCCAAAATATCGTTCAAATGACGTAAGGCTACAATCACCAAAAAGAGAAGCTGGTAAAATGAAATAAACTAATTGTAAAATGGGCAAAATTGATGCGTCTCCTTTTCCGTAATGCCTGAAACAGACTCTTTCCGCAGTCAGGAAATCGCATGCGAGAGCCTATTCAAATACATGGAAGCACGCTCGCATCAATCGCACGCACCTCCCAGATGCGATTGATGCGGGAAGAATTATAATGTATTTGAATAGGCTCTCGCATGCGATTTCCTGAACGCGGAAAGAGTCTGTTTCAGCCTTAAGACTTCCGAATTTCAAGTAAATAACGAGATAATTATCACACTGTCGACTACGTTTTACATCTAGCATGAAACCAGAGCTTTTCACCTCGACATTGCTCTCACTTAATTTCATTCCCGCAGGTCTGTTCACGATGAGAGCCATTGACGCCAACTCTGCCAACCTGTTCGCCACGCGACGACTGGTTGGTTACTATGGCAACTACACGCTCACTGTTGTCGCCGAGGACGGAGGTGAGCGCATGTTGTCATGACAACCATCATGGGTGTTCCGACGGGTGTTACAAGCTACAACCTATCGATATGGTCTAACGTACCACTCCAGCCAAGGCTCGAAAAGTGCTTCATTATCGGAGCATTGTTTCTCAATTAAATGGGACAATTTTGCATTAACCGTTTTAGATGCCTCATTTTGTGTAATTTGCATGAATATTTATACATTACATGTTAAACCTTATTTTGCGTTCTAGACGGGAAATATTTGCATGACTTCTTTAAAAAGTCATCCAGTTTTTATTTTACCTGAACACAAGTTCCTTATAAGTATACTTATCCGGTAGACGGTAGTATAAGTATACTATACGGTAGTATAGTATAAGAATAAAGTATACTTAGGTATAAGCATGCTCTCTCCTCCTATCCCATGCAATTTGCATCCGCAATGTCTGTTAACCCTTCACCGACCGTGTCTCTCCATGCAGGCTACCCACCCAACACGGCCAAGGGTCAGATGTCCGTGTGTATTGCCGACTTTAACGACCAAGCGCCCCGGTTCACACAGCCGCCGGCCAACATCAGCATCAGGATACCGGAGGTGGGTTATTTAGAAATGTTGGGTTTTTATATAAGAAATATTTTTAAATGTAGCCTGATGCTCATCATATATTAGTTAAGTTTTAAGCGAAATAGACAGAGAATAATATTTCGACCACGGGTCATCATCAGATTCGAATAGGAAAATCGAGCAGCCAGCCAAAGACAACGAACCAAGATCCAGATGTCATCAGATGTCATCTGATTAGGCACGTTACACCGCATATTTTTGCTATCTAGATCTTGGTTCGTTGTCTTTGGCTGGCTGCTCGATTTTCCTATTCGAATCTGATGATGACCCGTGGTCGAAATATTATTCTCTGTCTATTTCCCTTAAAACTTAACTAATATATGATGAGCATCAGGCTCCATTAAAAAATATTTCTTATATACATACTAATAAATATGCTCAGCAATAGCATCTCCATTCTAAAAAAAAAAAAAAAATGTTGGGTTTTGTGGGGTGGGAGCGTGGCCATGCTTGATAAGAGAGTTGTGAGTTGTAGGAACTTTATTATTTAGAATGTGAGAAAGAGAATAAAAAGATAGGCGTGACTTTTTGTCATAGACTTTTTGGTAGGTTCATGCTGTACCGTTTCATGTTGTGGATTTCTTTACGGCGCTTAGAATTATCTCGCATGTTATCACGACCCTTTCTGAACCCGCTTTATTGCCAACTAACTCTCTCACTTGGGTGCCCCCCCCCATTTTAACTTCTTTTAATTTACCTCTCCCCTCCCTCAGAACGCATCACTAGGCTCTCCAATCATAACCGTCCACGCCGAGGACGCCGATGTCGGTATTAACGGCGCAGTACGTTACCGTCTGAGACCGGATCTGCTGGGGAACCACCATACCTTCCAGATTCATGACGTCACTGGACAGATAGTGCTGCGTCAGCCGCTCGACAGAGAGAGGCAAAAGGTGTACGAGGTGAGAATGGACGCGTGAAATGGTGCATGATTGCCTGGACAAAAAAATCATACTAAGCTGAGCAATGCTGGCCTGGAGTGGCATATTCATGGCCGTATTTTCTCATTATGTTTATGATTTTGCATAATGATAACCACTGAATGATGTGTTATTAGAGTTATTTTATTTTTCAAAACTGTGAGAAGAGTGTTTTCACAAATATAGTTTTTATTACTTTGTTACGCATATTTTCCTCTATTTTATTAGAAACAGACTTAGCACTAAATTATATTCCATTCAGTTCACTTACCATTCATTATTGCCATTTCCATTCTTTCTGCCCCAATGACGTAATTTAATCCTCCCAATGACGTCACCCTCTGTCCGACAGATCCGCGTTGAGGCGTACGACCTGGGTGTACCGACCGCTCTCAGCTCCGATCTCGACCTGACCATATTCGTCCGTGATGTTAACGACTTTGAGCCGCAGTTTCTGGTCGATACATTCTCGGTCAATTTCACAGGTGAGTGTGTGGTGGTTAAAGGTGCAAATTTCAACGATATTCATTTTATAGCGGCGCATTTTTGGGTACTTTTGGAGGTAAAGGCGATACCTGTGTCCTACTCAAACAAGCGGTGTATGTACTGATCACTGATCACGAATGCGATATGTTCGAAAATACATTCGTTCATTGAAACCTATACAAAGTATTTTTAAAAGTGCTCAAAAATGTAAGAAAACATTGACAAATATAGGTATTCAGTCGTCAGCCCCTTACACTAACACTTTTTTTCCCATGGACTTCACACAATCTCAACACCCCTCCCCCTCCCCCTCCCTTCTCCCACAGAACACCTCGCTCCTGGCGAAGAGCGTCGTCGCCTTGTTCAAACCGTGGACAGAGACGAACCTGATGAAGAGGAACTGGCCCGCGCGCCGCCCGTGTGCTACTTCATAGTGGCGGGGAATGAGGAGGGTTGCTTCACACTGGACTCGCACAAACACGATATTATGGTGAGTTGTAGTAGGAAGGATGATGTACATATTTTTCACTCGTAAATTGTATGCAAATGATTTCACTGGACTTTGTATAATAATAAGATAAGGACAAGCGTGACATCTGGAAAGGGTTATGGATACATTTTGACTTTGTTACTGGGACGAACAGAGATGGGCTAGAGGTAGTGGATGAAAAAAATGCTAGTTTTCGGGACGGGTCAATATACGTAAATGTGACTTTTAAACTCGCTGACATCGATTGCAAACTATCATTGGTCCTATGTCTTCTCCCAACATCGCACTAATGATACGACGTCATCATTGACAGGCGATCAAAGAGCTGGACCGCGAGGTGACGTCACAGTACACGCTGGTCGTTAAAGCAACCGAGGATTGTCAGAAGATACCACCAGAGGAGCCTTTCTTCAAACCGGAGGATGATACGCTGCTAAAGGTACGCTAAACTCATGTCATCTGCTTAGTCTTCATGATTGGGTGCAATGCTGATTGTGTGAGGCCATAGTTGGCTATTTAGTCGTATGACGTTGAATGATATCTGTAGGATTATTTTTATTTTCGCTCATTTGAATTATGAAGCTGATGAAGTTTGTCAGCTTTTTCAACTCAAGAATTATATGCTGATGAAGTTTGTCAACTTTGAGTTTAAATTCATGCCATAGCTACCTTTAAATTTTCTTACTGTCATTACAATCTTTGCCTGCAGCACATGCTTAAAAGTCTGCTTTGTCGATAAAACTTCGTAAGCAAAAAATATCACCATTTGAACAACCTTGCATCGCAAAAACATCATTGTTCCTGTCGTCTGTGTCAATGCGTTGATGTGATCGCAATCCATCCTTATCCCTGGATATATTCAGCTGATGGTACGCTGGCCTACATTTATCTAGATTCATGTAATTATCCGTCATCCCCATTCTGTCTCTATTCAGGTGATTGTTCACGTTGACGACATTGACGACAACCAGCCAAAGTTCGTCCGTCGACTGTTTACTGGCGGCGTGACCACGGAGGCTGACTACGGAGCAGAGGTCATCACTGTGCAGGTGAGGATAGGAGAGAGAGAGAGAGAGAGAGAGGGGGAGGGAGGGGGGAGGGAGGGAGGGAGGGAGGGGAGAGAGAGAGAGGAGAGAGAGAGAGGGGGAGGGAGGGAGAGAGAGAGAGAGGGAGGGAGGGAGAGAGAGAGGGAGAGGGAGAGGGAGAGAGAGAGAGAGAGGGAGAGAGAGAGACGGAGACAGAGAGGGAGAGAGGGAGGGAGGGAGACCCTGGCTAAGGAGCAGAAGTCATCACTGTTCATGCAACAACGCGATGTGTCGTATAGATCCCAGTTCTTAGTCTTAGAGCATCAGGCTAAGACATCGGATTGGTGTTCAAAGTGCCTTAAAACACTATGCGTCTAAGATCATGTTATTCGCCCTGCATAATTCCAATGTCACTATTACTATTTCCTTTGCTGGCAGGCCATCGATCTTGATGCTGGAGAAAACGCTGAGCTCCGCTACTCCATCAAGGGAGACGTGCAGAAAACACTAAGCGAAGGTAAGTGAAACGCCGAGCTGCGATACATACCTCCAGAAAACAATCAGCGAAGGTGAGTTAAACGCCGAGCCTAATGCAGGAATAGACGTCTACTATGGACGTCAAACCTCTTGAGACCCCACTTTTTTGCGATGATTTTTAAATGCGTCAACTCTCGTTGACAATATTCTGGCAATGTGTGTTTCAGGACCTGCCGAAACTTTTATTACTAAGGTATTTTGACGCCAAACGATTATGAAAGGTACTTCTCATTCACTCGTAATGCTAAGGTCAATTCAGGCCCGGGCAGAGGCTTGCGCTCGGCCACACTCGAGCCCCGCCACCAGCGCCATCTGCTCTAAATGCCATCTACCAGCGCCCGCTACCGCTACCAGCTACCGCCCACCATCAAGCCTGAATGGAGCGAGAGACGCGAGTGACCGGTCGCCGGGCAAGGAGCGCCGGAGGGGTGGGCGGAGCTTAACGCTGACGTCATTACGTGGCTCCGCCCCATGAGCGCGTAGCCTCTACCCAAACAGCAGATTCGTTCCGTGAAATTTAACATTACGAGTGAATGAGGACTACCTTTCATAATCGTTTGGCGTCAAAATACCTTAGTAATAAAAGTTTTGGGAGGTTCTGAAACACACATTGCCAGAATATTGTCAACGAGAATTGACGCCTTTAAAAATTATCGCAAAAAAGTGGGGTCTCAAGGGGTTTGACGCCCATAGTAGAAAACGCTAAGCGAGGGTAAGTGAAACGCCGCAATGCGAAGCATACGTCCAAAAACGCTGAGGGAAAGTAAGTAAAACGCAGAGCTTCTATATGCATAGGCGACCAGCAAACTTCAGCGAAGGTAAGGTCATGATAAAACTGCCATGCCGTCCCTTTCACATGTCAAACATTATTTTTGGAACATCGGCGTTGTTTCTTTTGATGTGAAGTGTTATTAGTGTTAGTAACACATCCGTAATTACAGTCTCCAAAAGCTAGTGTTAGTGCCACACCCATGATTGCAGTCCCTAGTATGTGCTAGTTTCACATACATTCATGCAGTCTCCAAGCTCTGTCATCTGATGTTAGTGTCACGTCTTACAGCGTCTAGTATGAGGAGTTAGTGTCACATCCATAGTTGCAGTCTCTAAAATCTGGTGCTAGTGCCACACTCATCAATGCAGTCTCCAAAGTATGGCTAGTGCTACTTGCATAATTGCAGTCTCCAAGATCTGGTGTTCTTGTCTCATCCATAAATACAGTCTCTAAGATCCTGGGGTGGGTGCCTCATCCATAATTGTAGTCTCCAAGATCTGGTGTTATTGACACACTCATAAATGCAGTCTCCAAGATTTTGCGTTTGTGCCACTTACATAATAGCAGTCGCCGAGATCTATGTCTCATCCATAAATGCAGTCTCCAAGATCTTGTGCTAATGTCCCGTCCATAAATGCAGTCTCCAAGATCCTGGTGCCCGTGGGTGCACAGCCATGATCGCAGTCTCTTAGATTTCGTTGTTACTCCCATCTGTAAATGCAGTCTGTAAAGTCCGGTGTAAGTGCCACAGCCAAAATTGCAGCCCAAATGAGACGTTAGTGCCACATCCTCAATTGCAGTATCTAAGATTTGGTGCTAGGTAGTCCCACATCTACAAATGCTGTCTCCAAGACCTAAAGTTAGTGTCACATACATAGGTGTAGTCTCCAAGATTTTGTGTTAGTGCTACATACATAATTGCAGTCTCTAACATCTTGTTTTATTGTCTCATCCATAAATGCACTCGTTAAGACCTGGCGTTAAGACCACATTCGTCAATGCAGTCTCCAGTATCTGGTGTTAGTGGCACACTCGCCAATGCAGTCTCACATACCTGGTGTTGTTTTGTAACCCGCTGACGCGATTGCTGATGTCTGGTGTTATTGTACTACCTTTTATTGCTGTCTCCAAGATCTAATGCCAGAGTATGCTTTTCCAGGAGGATATTATTTTTGTGTAGACTTGGGTGCAAAAGCAAATTCAGACACTGCTATTAGGCGGCGCGAAGCCTTGTCCTTTGGGTACTGATATCTTTCCATACTCCTCGTGTTTCAGGTTTGGAAACCATAGGAGACATGCCTTTCGTGCTGGACGCAGAGACTGGCATCGTGACGCTCAATTTCGACCCGCAAAAAGGGATGAAAGGCTACTTTGACTTTGTGGTATGTATCCTGCGATGTATGAATTTCCTTGTTTTACCTAATATTTACTTTCAGAGTAGGGTTCAGCTGGGGGTATCGTTTATGCTTCAATTTTGAGCGCTGTTCAACTGTATCGTAGTTATATCTGGGAATCATTTAAATTGCCTTTTCGAGATATCGTAGTCTTTCTGTCAATGCATATTCAACATAGCGCGTATTTATCTCATATTTCAATCCTCTCCGACGATGTATCACATCCATCGATTGTCGCGATATATACTACATAGGGGCTTCAACCTTTTTGTAGACAACTGAAAGATAGAAGAAAATAAACGAAAATAAATGTCACGTTGCACTAGCACATTGTAATTGTCAATGTTTTCATTACGCTTCCCAAGATTATCCGCTAACCGTCTCTCTGTTTCCGATTCCCGCCACCAGGTGTCAGTGGTGGACCGCTCGGGTCTGGGTGACGAGGCGCGAGTGTTCATATATCTCCTGCGGGAGGACCAGCGGGTGAAGTTTGTGCTGAGGATGCAACCCCAGGAGGCCAGAGAGAAGATCGACTACCTGAGAGAGTGAGAGAGGAGTGGAGGGAGAGGGAGGGGGAGGGAGAAGGAGAGGGAGAGAGGGAGGGAGTTCTCACCACCAGAGAGTGAGAGCGAGAAAGAGGGGAGGGAGGAGAGGGAGAGGGGGTAGAGTGAGTGAGTGAGTGAGTGAGTGAGTGAGTGAGTGAGTGAGTGAGAAAGTGAGTGGGAGGGAGGTAGGGAAAGGGAAGGGAGAAAGGGAGAGCAAAGTCTCAGAGAATTGATAGAATATGGGAGGTAGGGAGGATGGATGCCGAGATAGTAAGAGAAGTGCAGACAGGAGACTAGAACAAGGGGAAAGGCACAACAAATCTTTGATAAGAAACACAAAAATATAGGTCATTATAACAAAGTGTGTGGGAACTATGGGGCGTTTATCGTTCAATTTAATGCGACTATTGCGAGCCTGAGACAAATTAGGAGTACTGTATAAAAGGCAGACATTTTGAAACCAGGAGAGGGAAGTCATAAGCCAGAAATCTTACCAAATCGCATCACATGGCTATCTAACCATCCCCTCTCTTACTCTACCCACCGTCCCCGCTCTCCCCCACAGCTACCTGGGTAACGTCTCCGCCTCCATCGTCAACGTGGACGAGTTCAAAGTCCACGAGACTTCCTCCGGAGCCGTGGACCGGACCAAGACTGACCTCTATCTCCATTTTGTGGATCGGAGGGATCATAGTATTCTGGATGTGGACAGAGTGCTGGCGCTGCTGGATCAGAATATTGAGACGCTCGATCCGCTGTTTAAGGTGAGTGACGTCATATTTTAGGGACTTATAGAGGGGGGGGGGGTTCGAAGGTTAGAGGATTAAACGGTAGACGATTCGTTGTGGTAACTAAGGCATGAGGGGAATTTAATCTTCTCTCAAATTTACCTCTTGTTTTTTTAACATAAGAACGAAATGCTGTCGCTACATATCGGTGAACATTAATTAAAACTTTCATAGGTTAATTCACCGACATTATACATACTGGTATCCCGTCTCAAAACTGCAGCTGAGGCATCGCATTTTGCACCTTCCTTTCAACCCGTGCCCATCCCATACCGACTGAACCTCTGGCCCATTAGTTTTCTCTCCCCAATACAAATGTAACGTCCAAACACCCCATGCCGCCCTTTCTCACAAAAGTTTAACCTCTCATGACCTATCACCCCTTGCCTTACCCCCTGGCTCCTCCTCCAGGAGTTCAACGTGCTCTCCACCCGCGCGGCTGCCGCCACGGCGGCGCGGGTTGAGCCGGCGCGGGCCGCTCTGAGCTGGCTGTTGGGGGCGTGCTGTTTCCTCCTGGTTCTGCTGGCTACAGTGCTGGGGGCGTGCCTCAGTCAGAGGGCAAAATACAGGAGGCAGCTGAGGGCCGCCACGGCCACCGCCTTTGGTAGGTGGGGGAAGGATCGAGTATGGGTGAGTATGGGTTGGGTGGGTATGGGTTTGTATTGGGGTGAGTATTGGGATTGAGTATGGGTGGATGGTGACTTGGAGTTGGATGAGGTGTCACATTGTGGCCGTGAGTTTGGGTGGTTGGCTTTGTAGTGGGGCGTTTGATGGGGGTGAGTCCACGTTAGTTTGTGGGTCAATTAGTGGGTATTGGATAGCTGGGCCAAAGGACTAGTGTTTCACTGTTACATTTATAAAGTAGAAGGATGGGGAACGGAATGAGGTAGAGTAGAATTGTGTTGAATATCGGCTAAGTGCAATTTTGGTCAGACCCTTATGACAAAGTGACCCTGAATTTGACCTACTTTGACCCTGACGTAACATAACTCTTGCTTGACCCTGACCCCCCCCCTCTGATCCCTCAGGTTCTCCCTCAGCCACTGTAAGCCGTATATCAGCGGTCCCCAACACCAACGTGCACGCAGTCGAGGGCAGCAACCCTGTATGGATGGGCGCCTTCGATAACACGTGTTACAAGCTGGACTCGCCCGATGGACAGCCGAGCAGCAGGTCAGTAACCATGACAACCGAGCTGGGAGACACAGCGTTGGGAATAGTCGTGTTTTGAGCTATCGTATTCCAGTCGTCCGTGCTATGGTTTGCTATGTTATTGTTATTCAAGTGCGGAAAGCATTATTACAGTAGGAAAACTGTTGTTAGAAAGGAAGAATGGAGGTCATGAAAAAAAACATTCGAAGTTATTAGATATAAAGGTGACGTATTTACCATAAAAACCGTAGATGTGGAGACTAGCTATCATATTTTACCTGATTTTCTTTAGTACCTACCTAAATGCTGCTATTTCCGCAACTCATTACGCATATGAATATCGTCTTTTGCCCACATTTCAAATTCGCCTGAGCCATTACAAATTTTCCGTCGTTCTATGATTACCTCTGCTTTCAATGTTTGATTTCTCTCGACCCATTTCAGCCGTCTCTATGTGGAGGGCGACAGTCTGGACGAGGAGGGCGACAGTCTGGACGAGAACGCCCTCACCGACAGCCTGACACTGTCTGTACAGCAGCAGCAGGAGCTGTTTGCCCAACAACAGAGCAGCAGGTAAGAACGCCCTCACCGACAGCCTGACACTGTCTGTACAGCAGCAGCAGGAGCTGTTTGCCCAACAACAGAGCAGCAGGTAAGAACGCCCTCACCGACAGCCTGACACTGTCTGTACAGCAGCAGCAGGAGCTGTTTGCCCAACAACAGAGCAGCAGGTAAGAACGCCCTCACCGACAGCCTGACACTGTCTGTACAGCAGCAGCAGGAGCTGTTTGCCCAACAACAGAGCAGCAGGTAAGAACGCCCTCACCGACAGCCTGACACTGTCTGTACAGCAGCAGCAGGAGCTGTTTGCCCAACAACAGAGCAGCAGGTAAGAACGCCCTCACCGACAGCCTGACACTGTCTGTTCAGCAGCAGCAGGAACTGTTTGCCCAACAACAGAGCAGCAGGTAAGAACGCCCTCACCGACAGCCTGACACTGTCTGTACAGCAGCAGCAGGAGCTGTTTGTTCAACAACAGAGCAGCAGGTAAGAACGCCCTCACCGACAGCCTGACACTGTCTGTACAGCAGCAGCAGGAGCTGTTTGCCCAACAACAGAGCAGCAGGTAAGAACGCCCTCACCGACAGCCTGACACTGTCTGTACAGCAGCAGCAGGAGCTGTTTGCCCAACAACAGAGCAGCAGGTAAGAACGCCCTCACCGACAGCCTGACACTGTCTGTACAGCAGCAGCAGGAGCTGTTTGCCCAACAACAGAGCAGCAGGTAAGAACGCCCTCACCGATAGTCTGACACTGTCTGTTCAGCAGCAGCAGGAGCTGTTCGCCCAACAACAGAGCAGCAGGTAAGAACGCCCTCACCGACAGTCTGACACTGTCTGTTCAGCAGCAGCAGGAGCTGTTTGCCCAACAACAGAGCAGCAGGTAAGAACGCCCTCACCGACAGCCTGACACTGTCTGTACAGCAGCAGCAGGAGCTGTTTGCTCAACAACAGAGCAGCAGGTAAGAACGCCCTCACCGACAGCCTGACACTGTCTGTACAGCAGCAGCAGGAGCTGTTTGCCCAACAACAGAGCAGCAGGTAAGAACGCCCTCACCGATAGTCTGACACTGTCTGTTCAGCAGCAGCAGGAGCTGTTTACCCAACAACAGAGCAGCAGGTAAGAACGCCCTCACCGACAGCCTGACACTGTCTGTACAGCAGCAGCAGGAGCTGTTTGCTCAACAACAGAGCAGCAGGTAAGAACGCCCTCACCGACAGCCTGACACTGTCTGTACAGCAGCAGCAGGAGCTGTTTGCCCAACAACAGAGCAGCAGGTAAGAACGCCCTCACCGACAGCCTGACACTGTCTGTACAGCAGCAGCAGGAGCTGTTTGCTCAACAACAGAGCAGCAGGTAAGAACGCCCTCACCGACAGCCTGACACTGTCTGTACAGCAGCAGCAGGAGCTGTTCGCCCAACAACAGAGCAGCAGGTAAGAACGCCCTCACCGACAGCCTGACACTGTCTGTACAGCAGCAGCAGGAGCTGTTTGCCCAACAACAGAGCAGCAGGTAAGAACGCCCTCACCGACAGTCTGACACTGTCTGTTCAGCAGCAGCAGGAGCTGTTTGCCCAACAACAGAGCAGCAGGTAAGAACGCCCTCACCGACAGTCTGACACTGTCTGTTCAGCAGCAGCAGGAGCTGTTTGCCCAACAACAGAGCAGCAGGTAAGAACGCCCTCTGAGCTGTTTGACCAACAGAGCAGCAGGTAAGAACGCCCTCTGAGCTGTTTGCCCAACAACAGAGCAGCAGGTAAGAACGCCCTCTGAGCTGTTTGCCCAACAACAGAGCAGCAGGTAAGAACGCCCTCTGAGCTGTTTGCCCAACAACAGAGCAGCAGGTAAAGGGGGGAAAAGAGGGAGAAAAGGTGCGGGAAATAGGTATGCGCACAAACAGGGACGATAGTGGAGAGACTGGGTTTTTATTTATATGACACCAGTGATGGAATTTGTTTTATTGTTCAACTGAAGAAAATCCGTGCAAAAGTAAAGATCCGAGCGGTCCAAGCCTTTTCAAAGCCGTTCATGTTTTTTTTTTTTCTCTCTCGTCAAAATATGTGAAATGGTCGAGAGCTGACTGCTGAGCTTGGCTCTTTGTGTTTCTGTCATATGTGGAACATGGATGCTGCGCTATCCATTGCAAAAGGATGCAAAAGGATGAGTTTTTTTGTCATACCCAATGCTTCATTATGACGCATGGCTGATTCTCATTGCTTCACGTTTTCCGTCTCTAGCTGAAGATGAGTGGCCAAATGACGAATTTCCCTTTTGAAGTTCCTAAAACCATGACCTTTAACGATTATCTGTCTTTCTCAGGTCATCAGCCCGATCTTCTGTCAACTACAACACTCCAGACCCAAGTCACAAAACCACCAACGATCTGGGCCGATATCAGCAAAACATCCTCAGTCAAACTGACCGCCTCATGCCCCGAGGAAAACACGTCGAAACCACAGAGTTGTGACGGCCCGAGGCCGCCGCGCCAGAGACAACTCGTGGCAGAAAAAGGAACTCGAACTGTCGGGTGTCTCCGCGCGGTGGCGCTAGTGCTGAAAGCGAGGCTTGATGAGAAAATTTGATGCCAAAAGTAAGTTGGCATTTGGATTGAAAGAGAAGTGAGTGTTTTGTGTGGTGAATGAACTAAGCCATGTTTTCTAGCGTGTATTCTGTATTTATCTGTGCCTACTACTTGTAAGATGTCGCATGCATTGCTGCGTAACGTATAGGTAAGCAGTGAGAAGGTGTGAACGACTGCATCATGTTGCCAGGATACATGTTCCACCGTTCCGTGCTTCTATCCTCAGGATACTGAAATCCTTCTCCTCCACGCCGCAACCCCCCTCCGGGCTGGGCAGGCAACTTTATCTCATGCGGGCTGCTCCCTTGGAGCGGTACCGCTGCTCCCGAGGGAGCGCACCCCGTAGCCGGGTGCAGTGAGTGCCTTGGGGCTGGGTGGCCTGTCCTCTGGACGGGCTCAGCCCCGGTGACTCACTAGGGTGCCTGCCCAGACCAATGTCTCCCCCTATATTCTAACATCCTCCCGGCTCTGAAATAGTCTCATTGGACCGAAAGGGCCTAACCCAACAAAAAAGGATACATGTTTGAGGCGTAATTGCTTGCTTGTGGTATTTGTACGACCAATTATCAGTCGTTTTATCTCTCCATACATGAATGGTAGGGATGAGCCCTTGTAAACACGGACAAACATCAGGCAATGCATTCGTATTCTGTACTGGCAACGAGTTGATGGAGCCTTGACTGCTGGCTTTGGGGACATTGAGTTTCTACTTTTTAGTTTGAAGAAATGAATAAGGCTGTATAACCAGTTACTCTAATAATCATTTGGAGTATGTGTCGATTGAGTCAAAACAAAGTCGAATAAGTAATCGAATGCCCCAGAGAACCCGCTTATGCCAAGCTTATTCTAATCGAACCAAGAGTATAGAAACACAGCATGTGTGAGCATGTATCGTGTCGTAGCTACGTCAATGACCATATACGTAGATGCATGAATGCGAGGTTTCCAACTTTGTAAGCTACGCTTTAGAATCTAGATGTGTGTCTATGCTTACTGTTCAGATATGTTTTGATCCATTGAAAATCGTGATTCATACTAACAACACAAGTGTCTACGATGAGCATCGTATATGTGTGATTGCGGTTTGCGTGAAATGTTTCAAAATTGATGTGGTTTTGTGACTAACATGATACCTATGGTATGCGAGTTTCGATGACTCGCGTACTAACGTATTACGTGCGCAAATAGAACACCTCATCGCCACGCATCGAACCTAATAAACTGATCGTTTGTATAGGCTTCTTTCATTCCATCAATTCAAAACAGTTTTAGAAATAGGGTCCTCCAGATCGATAACGCATCGAATGTTTTAAATCGGTAGCTTGGATAAAATGCTTGTCAATGAATTAACAACATTTCGTATCTAAAAATCGTCAGTCAAAGCCATCTGTTGAGATTGGCAGAACCTCACATTACTTTAGCTGTGGGCTCAAACCTCACATTACTTTAGCTGTGGGCTCAGGGCTTCACATCCTCTACACTGGTTTCTGGAACCCTTATATTGACACCAATACTGCGTACCGAATTCTTCCCATTTCGTACACACTAGCTGATACAGCACGTTTTTTTTTTTTTTTTGTATGAACATATGGTCGGGATCCAACCAAACCCCGTTGTCGAGAGCTCATTCGAATTTCGACCAATACCTGGCAGGAAATCGCGAGTTTACAACACAGAGACACATACATACATCCCTCAATCGCAGCCGGAACGGAGCTAGTTTGGATGGTGCCGCCCGACGACCAGTCAGCGCCCAGCCGGGGCGAGGTCACGTGCCACGTGGTCACGACACGTGACCTACGGCGGCACGTGATTGGTCGTCCGGTAGAGCTGCGAGTTTTAGGTACGGAGCCCTTGTATTACGCACCCACTACCCATCTTTCTTCATAAAATATTAGGTAGTGATCATAAAACACACTTGCTAATTGGTAGTTTGAAGTTTGCTTGAGTAGTTGTGTGAAGCAGTTGATCGCTCCTCAAGGTGAAAAAATACAAACTGTTTTACGGTGTACATCATATATTGACAGCCACACAGTATCATAACATGCCCGGACCTCTTTCCCGCCCATTTTCCTTCCCGAAGGTTTGCGTGAACTTTTGGCACGCGTTTTCACCATAGTGTATCGATTTTACTTCGACTCAAATGCACACTGGTGCTCTTAGCCCTGGATAAAAGCACAAACTCCTTACAGTTAACAGTTAACATTGCCTTAACACTGCCTTGAGTAGACTAAACGTGCAAGTCATATATAGCTTTTCGCGACTGCAAACAATCCACGAAGCTATCTAAAACCAAACCAGTCTCCAAACAACACAGAAAACGCACACATTGCAGCTACCACACCGCGACTGCGCTGGCAGAGCCATCTAGCGAGTCACAAACTAGAGCTTGCAGTATCGTCCGCCAGCCGGAGGAACGCTCAAACAGAGATCTGGCTCGCAGAAGGCATGGCGTGCCTCGCGAGCGGTTTGTCATGACCTTCCTGACCCTCGGGTACCCCCGGGCGATTTAGCGAACCCTTGGGAGGTCGACTCGAGGAACAACTGGAAAAACGAATCTCAATCCGCTGACCACGCCTTTATCGTGGCGCAAGCAAAAGCAGGCAGTGTATACGCCTAACTCCTAGAAGTTACAGGCTAAAATATTGCATTGCTTGTTCGTATAACTCCTTAACTAACAGACTAATATTCGCTGGCGTCACAATGACAGCGAAAACAGCAAGCAACACACACAGCTATTCTAGAACACAGTGCGCTGTCCTTGGCGGAGAGCGCACACTGAAACTACTACGGAGACGCCAGTGCCGTATTTCGTACGGCGCTCGCACGAAGCTCAGCTAACATATTCTTCCGGGAGATGTCGCCACTGAGAACCTGACCCAACTCCGCCAGCGACACCTATAATTCCACACAGCTTTATAGGTGTCGCCACTAACACCGATTAGTTCTGAAGCCCAACGACAGATGCCACCACTGACCCGATGTAACCCTGTTCAACACAAACCTACGTCTCGGCGTAGACTATTCCGGTTTTCGTAGATACAGTCCTAACTACGCAACCACAACCTTAAACAACCAACCAACACCTAGCATCGTCCCGGTAGAATCCAGCCACAATTATGTACCTACCTTTCCTGACATGAACCGGCGTCAATTAGAGCCCTTCTCCCTAACAGAGTTGCTCGTGACGACTAGAACCCTGTAGACCCCGCAAGTGTCTATTGTAGACACAAGGGGAGTCGGCAAGGGGTATAGCTAGACATATATCGGACATTGGACATAGACAATTAACAACTGGACGTGAAAGTCAGACGGACCAACCTTTGTCTGATTTTTGACTGACACATCAGTATGTCAGTGACAGACCTGACAAATTGACATCTGTATCTGGCAAGCCTTACTTTGACAGCTGACAACTGACCAAGAATACAACATAAACACGAGTACAAACTTGAACACATGGTTGAACCAAACACAGAAAAGCCTCATCCTATTTGAGGACAAACCGACATTCTGTTTCAGGCTAGATACAAATAAAACACAATTTTACTGTCACCTGACAGTAAGACACTAAACTGTCACAATTGACAGACTCTGACAGGACATAAGACACATTTACTGGCAGCATACACAAACCAAACATATGAGAACGCCCACATTACATATCAAGGGCAATGCCAACGGATTCTGATAGCCTACTGACGAATTAACTAAAAGATGTCCTGACGACATGCTAAATCATTCTCGCTTATGGATGAACGAATTGTGTGAGCAAATCAGCCAAGATGACGGACATAAAAATATCACATCCAGCGTGCCAGAAAACAAACTAGGATGTCGACAAACGGAAACTATATAGTACGTCAGTCGTACTGCCGTCGGGAGGAAAAAAGCCGTAAGTCGCATTTTTATCGATTTTTCGTTTTTGATATCGTTGGAAAGCTCTTTTCATGATGCGTTTAATGGTACTGCTGAAACGTGTGTACACTCAAAAATGAAAATATTATATATAATATAAAAATTCAAAAACGGATTTGTTACATCAGGGATAGCAAAACACGCAGGAAGAAAGCCGTATCCTTAAATTCGGCAGATACGGCATTTATACAAAATTTCAAACAAAGTATGTGGAACTGATAAGTCAGGAAGAAAGCCGTATCTTGTAGATACGGCTTTTATTTGATGGTGACCTGTGAAATATGAGCCGAATTGTTGGTCCAGGCAGTTTGGAAGAAAGCCGTATCTACTCATTTAGCATGGCTTCGGCATATCCTGGACGGAACAGTTGAACATTTACACAAACATGCTACGTGATCGTAGCAATATGTGACCATTTATAGGAGAATTTTAATTGAAATAAAATAGGGAGTGAACTTGAAAAGTTTGAAGCCAGCAGAACTTTGCCAGCTCGGTGGTGTCAGCAGAGTGCCGGGCATTCAGTATTTTGATGTGCTAACCAGCCGGGAGCGCCAGTATAATCCGACCGTTCTTTTCCCAACTCTCGTTTTAAAATTCCAATAAAAAATACCCGACCTAGCCTCCCCCATGATTAATTTGGCCTCCCTGTCCCCACCCCACCCCACAACCAAAATAGCATCATGTTAAGTTCGACCCGGTAATCATCATAGACATGCAGCTCGTAGCCGGCACGCTTAGTACGACGACCTACAATCTTTGTCGTAAAACCGTTGAAGATATAGTTGAATATCGTGAAAGGTCGATTGCTATTGCCAACCTCGTCACATTCATTGTGATAGTTGTGACCAGGGACCGATTCGCGTTGGCGCACTAAGGCCCTAGTGACACTTGATTTCAAGCGTCACTATGCGATTTCGGTTCGTGCTGAGCCACTAGCCGATTGGTGTAAAATACCGCTTAGTGTCACTACATTCAAGTGTCACTTGGCCGCCTAGTCTTACTAGCTTCCTAGTGCGCCATCTCGAATCGGCCCCAGGCCCATGTATCTTTGGGACCGTCATCCCCTGTCACTTCCATTCCTGGTCAATGACTTTACCGTCTTCTTTCCCGCTCCCTCATACCCATGATGCTCAATCATATTTGAAATTTAGGCTACCTTGTAGCACCCACACAAGCCCAACATTGTCATATTCTACGGGCAGCTGTCCAGAGCCTACCAGCACAGCTGTGGCCGGTGGAGGATGCAGCAAGGCGTACTGAATAGCCCTCTGCTCTGTTGCAGTAGGCGCTATAATCAGAGCCCTGTGAATACGAGTGCACATTGGGGGCCTTTTGAGGGTGCGCCCTCTAAAGGGCGTTCCCGCAGACGTGTGGAGCTCTCAGCAGTCTAGCGATCTCCGACAATGAGGCGGCATTTGCTTACATCCTCAGCCACGGCACAGTGCTGTCGCCCTAGATGTTTCGCACATGCTTTGTAGATGCAGTTTCTTTACGGGAATTCCTGAAGTTCTTACACCATCCTCTATTTTGGTTCAGGAGCCGGGCGGTTCCGTGCTTGTAGCTGCGCACCACGTGACTTAACAGCGTCCCTTTTCCGGGAACCTTGTGTCCAGCTAATCAGCAACATTCCCACTCATCGTCTCTTGCCCCCTTGAAGTGCTTTTAGGTCTGCAGATCGACGATGGGAGACTACACTATCTCGGTTCTCTCGACATTGTCGCCGTGGCTCCGGCGCAGCGGCAGACCGGCACACTCATCTCTCCGAATATATCGGTGGCTCAGAATTAACTCTGGAGTCCAGTGTAATCAAAAATTGAAGCACCGTACAAAGACAGCATTCGTGATTCCCCTTGTCGGTTGCAGGCACGTAGCCAGGATTTTGCTCAGGGAGGGGCCACAGGTCGCGGCCTAGTGTCGTGTCCCTCCAGAAAAGGAAAACTCCTCGGATTTGGCCCACTATCTTTTGGGGTGTGGTGCAGCTGTGGTTATTTTTTTAAGTTTTATTTTATTTTTCCCCTTTAGAGGGGGGCATGGCCCCTGTGCCCCCCCCCCCTTGGCTACGTCCCTGGACTCGGTTGGTCAAGCTGTCTTTTGATGGCACCCTGCGCAACCAGAATCCAAGAGCCTAAAGTTACGACAATAATGCGATTATGCATGGATGATGTAGTTTAAAATGGGTATCATGTTTGTTTTTGTATCGAACGTTCAATTAAATATCCATACTTGAGAGCTGAAGCAGTGGAACGGAACCAGCAGCGGAACTGCTTTAGTACTTTTATGAACCAATATGCAGTGTCAATACCATGCACCGATGATACTGCTTTTTGACGACAATATGATTAAACAAAAATGGCGATACGGCTTTATTCCCGATCGGTTAACCAATGTATCAGACATACGGCTTTTTTCATGACAGTATTGTTCAGGTATCTCGTACGATGCGGCTTTCTTCCACGATACGGCTTTTTTCGTGAAAGAAAGATTCCGCAAACTCGGGGTTGAATTGGAAGCAAAAAAGTTTTTCGCCTTTTGCTTTTAGGTTAAAATAATTTCCCTTTTATAACCACTTTCATTGGATGTAAAATTTCTTTCCGATCACTGCAGTATGTTTTGTTTCGTTATTGAGCAACGTTAACGAATTTTATAACAAAAAACGCGTTTTTGCCTCTCCTGAACAATTTTCAATTCGAAAAAGTGCCCCAGATACGGCTTTTTTCCTCCCGACGGCAGCGTAGTGCTAGGGTTCAGTCTCCAAGTTGCCTGTAATATTGGAATAATTGGTAGATTTTGGAGCAAGTATTGCTTCAGTATCTGCTCGCTTGAGTCATGACCAGCCTCGTTATTTTTTGTTACCAGATGTTGCCAGTCTGGTAGCTCGATAACGTCACCGGTCTCATTCAGTGCTGCCAGATGCGTGCAGCCAGATCAGCCGAGTACGCCGCGGGCAGTCAGCTGATCACGCAGTATTGTGAACAGTTGCAGCTGCTGCTCGGGTTTCAGTGTATATACCTGTGGAGGGAGAGACGGTATAGCTGTTAGTCCTTATCATCGGTAACAGACGGAAATACTTGAAACAACACTAACAGAGCTGAAAAACAATGACGGCGACACTTCTCAGCCCATTAGAAAACAGGGAATTAACAAAATATGTAACTACAGTATAAAAACAACCCTTGTAAACATTTTGATTAATCAAAGGCGTCGTAAACATACTTTTTATTCGTAAAATATGGGCGGATTACTTGTATGTGTATTATCCAGCGTAAGATGGCCCATCATCCTAAAAGCCCGCTCCACTCCTCACTCCAACCCACCTGCTGCAGTATTTTATGCGGTGACGGCGACTTGACAAATGTCGAGATATAGACGTTGACGAATGTGGCCATCAGAAACTGGCAGTCGAATCGGTCCATTATACCTCCGTGGCCGGGAATCAGGTCACCGAAATCCTGAAACGGCGTTAGAGAGGGGAGATGAGTGGTCGTAGGGGCTAAGGCAGCGGTGAATGAAGGGCAGGGTGAGCGAAAAGCTGAGGGGTGGAATAGCAGTTAGACGGTTGAAGGGGAAAGAGGGACCAACAAGCCATAATCCTGAGTGAGTTAGAGGCGAGGTTAGAAGGGCTGAAGAGGAAAGGAGAATGAGAGGTAAGGTCGGCGCAACCCTGAGAGGGCAGTAGAGTTAAGAGTACAACTAGAGTTTGAGACAGCTAGGACACTAAATAAAAGACGGGTCATCATATCAACCCAATACCGCAAACAGTCATCAGACTTTCCCGAAACATTCGAAAGCTATCATCCATATTACACTGTCCTTCCACCTTCTCCGCATCGCTCTCTAGTCTCTATCCAGATTACTGCGACACCAAACCCAATCCCTCACAAACGAAAGCTCGTGAGTTAGCTTCAAGCTCACCTTGATTTTGAAGGCGCGTTTGAAGCCGCTGGCGAAAAATCCTCCGAACGGTCCAATGATGGAGCTGAACAGGCCCATCACAAAGGCGTGGATCAGGAACGGCGAGAAACGCAGAGTGGGCGACGCGCCGAACTGTGGGAAAGAGAGAGAGAGAGAGAGGTGTGAGATGAGAGAGGGAGGGAGGGAGGGAGACGGAGAGAGAGAGAGAGAGAGAAAGAGAGAGAGAGAGAGAGAGAGAGAGAGAGAGAGAGAGAGAGAGAGAGAGAGAGAGAGAGAGAGAGAGAGAGAGAGAGAGAGAACGTTATGGGGGAGGGAGGCTACAGGGAAGCAGCATAAACAGACTGGATGGCACACAGGACGCAAAGCCAAACCTCCGAATTGTATTGGTCATCGGGTCAATGTTATCGCTTTTTGGCGGATAATAATCACTGCGTGTTATATCACTTCAATGACGGGGTGTCTAAAAAAGCCAAAAATAGCTCTCGATACGGTTACCAGTTGCCAGTCGGTATATTGGCAGATATTATATAGTATCATGACTCGCCAGCCTACAGATAATTACCAGACCACTCACCAGTTTACAGAGGGTTGCCAGACAGCCTGGCAGAGCGTACTCCTGTGGCAGAAATTGGGGCGGTAGGTCGCACTGGTAGCTAACTCCGTCCATGGATTCGCTGTACTCCAGAGGACAGGTGAAGTACGGGTACCGCGCCAGCTGCTGAGAGAGCTGGAACAGAACAGAAATATGACGTTATATAAATAGAAATGACGAATAGATTATATGACGAATAGAAATATGGCAGTTAGGTGAAGTAGGGGAACCGGGCCAGCTGCTGCGAGAGCTGGAACAGAAGAGAAATATGACGTCATTATGGCACTTAGGTAAGGGGGACCGGGCCAGCTGCTGGGAGAGCTGGAACAGAACAGAAATATGACGTCATTGTGGCAGTTAGGTGGAGTACGGGTACCGCGCCAGCTGCTGGGAGAGCTGGAACAGAACAGAAATATGACATCATTGTGGCAGTTAGGTGAAGTGGGGGACCGGGCCAGTTGCTGGGAGAGCTGGAACAGAACAGAAATATGACGTCATTGTGGCAGTTAGGTGAAATAGGGGGACCAGGCCAGCTGCTGTAAGAGCTGGAACAGAACAGAAATATGACGTCATTGTGGCAGTTAGGTGAAGTAGGGGGACCGGGCCAGCTGCTGGGAGAGCTGGAACAGAACAGAAATATGACGTCATTGTGGCAGTTAGGTGAAGTAGGGGGACCAGGTCAGCTGCTGTAAGAGCTGGAACAGAACAGAAATATGACGTCATTGTGGCAGTTAGGTGAAGTAGGGGGACCAGGCCAGCTGCTGTAAGAGCTGGAACAGAACAGAAATATGACGTCATTGTGGCAGTTAGGTGAAGTAGGGGGACCAGGCCAGCTGCTGTAAGAGCTGGAACAGAATAAAAAATATGACGTCATTGTGGCAATTAGGTGAAGTACGGGTACCGGGCCAGCTGCTGAGAGAGCTGAAAAAAGGAATATTACGCCATTATGACAGCAACGGGATAGCTGCTGCTGAAAATGTTTGAATAGAACGAGGAACGTGACACCATTGTGCCACAACAACGCATTTATGAACGCCTAAGTCGCGGCAATTCTCATTCTGCTCAAATGAAACGCAGGTCATAAATATTGGCGCAATATGGCGCATCAGCTTATCTTGTGGAAACAATGGTTACAATCGAGTGAAATGAGTTTTTCTACAAACAAACTCGTTCCTCGCTATTAATCGCTCCTCAAAATAATCGTTACAATAGAGTGAAATGAGTTTTGCCACAAACAAACTCGTTCCTCGCTGTTCCTTACCAGTAGTCCCATCAGCACTGTGGCAAAGCCTCCACCAAGGTAGCCCTCCCAGGTCTTCTTCGGGGACAGCTTGATGAGGGGCGTCCTTCCGAAGAAGAAGCCAAACATGTAGGCCATGACGTCATTGATGATGATCATAGAGACCGGTACGATGAACCTGTGGTAGACCAGGGAGTCAGGCGGGGCTACAGTGGAGCGAGATGTCGCGGGTTCGAATCTGGACTAGTGTAGAGGGTTGATTGACAAAATAAGTTCGAAATTGCATACTGAAAGTATGATGGAGGTAAAGATATTTATAATAACAGAATATGAAAATAAAAGGCAGGCAGCAATTTCATGGCGCACACAATGATTCGTAACAAGTCTTCATCAAGTTCATCTACATCAAGAAAATAGTTTATGGCAGTTTTTATGAAATAAGTATCATGACATAAATCACAACTAATTTAACTAAAAAGAATAGCCTTGCGATGCAAAAAGAAACACAATAACTAAACAAATGTTCACCTCACGCCTACGCTCTGCCTCTTACAGTCCGCTCACCAGATCATGCCCTCAAAGATATTCCGAATAACTCACCAGATCATGCCCTCGAAGATATTCTGAATGATCAGATAGCTCTGGGTGACCACAATCAGCAGCGCCACGTGGGTCCACGCGAACAGTGAGAACTGCTTCATGTAGTACTTCTTCACCAGTGAGAGCACGAACCACACGAAGCCGACGATGTACAGCAGGAAGGAGATCATGCGGTGGTACGTCACGAGCACCCGCAGAAATTCCTGGGGGAAAAACGGGAGAGAGAAAGTGAACGTATGAGAGGTGAGATAAATTTGACCGGGAATATATATTAACACATGGTTTCCCGTGTGTAAATGGTTTTAACGCACGACGTGGATGGGTTGGAGCACGAGTGTGTTAATGCACGAGTGAAACGAGTGCATTAACGCACAAGTACGGAAACATGGTTTCCCGTGTGTAAATGGTTTTAACGCACGACGTGGATGGGTTGGAGCACGAGTGTGTTAATGCACGAGTGAAACGAGTGCATTAACGCACAAGTGCTCCATTCCATCCACGAGTGCGTTAAAACCATTTATGCACGGAAACCATGTGTTAAACTAATTAATACATGCTTAACGGTGCGAATTTGAATTAAAATTAAACTTAGTCCATGACACTAAAAGGGCCTATTATGGAATTCTTAGAATAAAGTCAATGACCCTTCCGAAAAACTTCAGTCGAGAAAGTCATCACTGCACGCGCGTGCACCAATTTAAATTGGTGCACGGCTACCTTCGAATTAACGCACGGTTAATCCCCAGTGAACGCACCGTAAAGTATGTATTAATGAGCATTATACCACCGAGCAGAAACACGCTTTTAGCAGCACGAGCACACACACATGTGAAAGATATCGTGGGAATTATTTCGATTTCGTGGCTCCAATATATCATAATGAAACTGGAAACTGAAAGTGTTACACAATGAATGCATTGTTTATCTAAATACCACCGAGAAAATGCAACAACTAGGAAATGTCATGTCAAAAGACCACAGACCAACACAGACCCTCCAGCATCCCTAGTCACAGGAAGAAATCAACCCTCCCTCTCCCTCCCTCACATACACAAACACTCCCCCCCCCCCCTCCCGGTCACTCACCAGTTTGTTAACCAGAACTATAAAATAGTCCACCAGGCTCTCTCCGTAGAAGAAGTAATTGGAGCAGAGAAGGAACCACCAGCTGAGCGATCGGAACCACGGCAGCCCGTGGATGCGGTACACGGCATAACCAATGTTTATGATCTCGGAGAAACACTTCACCTGCACCGCCAGGGTCTGTGGGGAGAGAGAGAGAGAGAGAGAGAGAGAGAGAGAGAGAGAGAGAGAGAGAGAGAGAGAGAGAGAGAGAGAGAGAGAGGAGAGAGTCAGATTGTGAGCGAGAGGGAATTAGAGTCAGTGTCAGATGAAACCAATGTCAAGAGTAAGACAAAAAATTGGATGTGTCGGTTTCTAGATTTAGAGTTAAAACTAACTCATTGCTACCTTTGGTTCTGTGGAAGCATTATAGATTAAAAAAGAGACGCCTGTCTAAACCAGTAGGTATAACGCCTTTTGGGGCGACTAACGGAGCGAGCGAGAGGGTGGGCCTTGCACGTGCGAAATTGCGAGGGGGTACCTCCAACTGACTTGTGCACGGCACCCTACTAACCGGTCTCTAGCGATGTGCCAAATTTGGGCACAATCGGCCCAGCCGTTCTCGAGATCTGGAAGCGGCACCCTGCACGTGCGCACGTGCAAAATGGGTCCCAACTGACTTGTGCACGGCACCCTACTAACCGGTCCCTAACTGTGTACCAAATTTGAGCGCAATCGGTCGAGCCGTTCTCGAGATCTGGAAACGACCCCTGCACGTGCGCACGTGCAGCAGCACCCCAACTCTGGCACATGGATATGCAGTGCCTAGTGGGTGCCTACCTACATGCCAACTTTCAGCGCAATCGGCCAAGTAGTTACCGAGATATTGCAACAATTACAAAAGTGACACCTCTTCGTTTTGCACGTGGCACGTGCATAAGGGGTCACCCACATGCATCGGGAATAGTCCAATACTTGGTAGAAGGAATGAAGCTACCCTACAAAATTTACCGCATGTAAATCGGTTAAGTAGTTGCTGAGATATAAGCCTCGCAAAAGCGTGACCACGGCCGGCCGGCCGGCCGGCCGGCCGCTCATACTCAGAAATTTCCGTTAATCTAAGGAAAGACTACGCTCGCTTCGCTCGCTCCGTAATAAGAGCAATAAACTATTTAAGTATTATTATTTAGATAGAGGAACAATAACACAACTATTCCCGGAAATAGGGTCAACGTCAACTTACGATATCGCAACGTCCTCACCTACAACACGCATAGCACCCCTGGTCCCATGTACCTACACATGAGGGGCCCTGGTCCAATGTTTATGATACTGTGTGACGTTTAAATGCTTACGATACACACGAGACCCTAGCCCAATGCACATGATACTGTGTTACGTTTACTTACAATGCACATGAGTGCCAGCGGTCCCATGTAGATGATCCAGGCGAATCCGAATATCATAACCCAGGTGAATATGCCGCGGATCACCCAGTTGCGCCACCTGACGGAGAAAATCAGAGTTATACTCAAACTCGGGGTTATACACAGACTTTGGGTTACACTGAGTTACACGCAAACGCATAATAAAAACCAGATGAGACTACGAGTTGCGTTTAAACGGTGAGTTACACTAAAAAAAAAAACAAATAACGTTAAATTCAAAATCCACAGCAACAACAATTAACCCTCTAGTGCCCCCGGTATCATATCTGTAAGTCAATTTGCAGAAAATTCGCGTGCTAATCCTGAAGGCGAAAATTGTTGAAAACCCTGCTGTATCAGAAGTGGTACGTCTTGGTAACCACCTGGTGGCAAAATTTTTAAGTAATGATTTCTCAGTTTCCCACCAGGTGATTTTGAAGAGGGTCAGTTTGTCCTTTGCTGAAAAGCTATTTGAGATGCAAGTGTAAATTTTAGCATTTGAAAAACAAAGAAATAGTTATTTGGAAAAAAACTTGGTATACTGTGAGACAAATGTCCAGCATTTATCACAGTATGTTGCAATACATCGCAGCTATTTCAGGGTCAAAGATATGGACCCCTAATTTGGGGGATACTAGATATGATACAGTGGGCATAGCACTTCAATATTTTCTATGAAATTTTCGCCGCTGCAACATACGGTGTGCCAATACCATAAGTTTTCTCAGGTGATAAGCATTGCAATGGCCTGTGAGTCATTGAAAATGACGATGGTACAAGATGCATAACTTTGTGAAGTTCGCACCTCTGGCGTCAGATAACTCTATTTCGCTCCAGACTCGATATTTCATAACGATATTCGTACGCCTATGCCGCCTCTCATCCTTGTCAATCACCTAACATCTAGCCCCATGAGTGGCCTTACATGCCTCATACATCTCGACTTTCTAACGCTCATAGGAATCTGGTTTTTCCAACTGTTGACGATGATAACAGTGAACTTTTTGATCTGCAGGACACTAGCAGACCATATCTTCTAAACCACGTTTAGGTGACATGCCATCGATGACAAGCTTGTTGATTTCAAGGGACGATCATCCGTGCAAGCATTTATGCTTGTGAACCAAAAATTGAGACTTGACTAGTATGTTTGGGAAAGGAGGATTCAGCGGTCTCTTGCACAATTTCGATATTCCAACAGGGTTGTGGACGGGCTTATGTCTTGTGGGTCTATGTCTTAGCTGGCATGGCCGAAGACTTGCATTAGCAGCCAGCCAGCTCTTTTCATTCATACTGGAGAACGACGACTCACAATTTGTTTGCGATTCAAATCCCCTCCGTTCATTCCCAGTATT